>NC_087221.1:3624496-3653977 GCF_015104395.2 Macrobrachium nipponense | reverse complement strand
GTTACATAGAGTTTATATATATGAAAATGTGTGCAATTTCATGTAAAATATAACTGAAAATAATTCATTGTCGTAGCTTTCATCATTTTCGAAATATTTACATATAAATCACGATAAATAGAAAAAAATCGACGTTCGGTCAACTTTGACTCTACCGAAATGGTCGAAAAACGCCGTTGTAAGCTGAAACTCTTATAGTCTAATAATATTAAATCAATTATCTTAATTTCTAAACAAATTGAAAGTCTCTAGCACAATATTTCGATTTATGGTGAATTTAAAAAAAAAAAAGATTTTCCCTTCCCTCTGCCCGCGGAATCTCCGCCACAAATCTCCGAAATGCTTACGTCACATTGTCGTAATATTTGCACCGTTTCATATAAGCAGTTATATAGAGTTTTATATATGAAAATGTGTGCAATTTCATATAAAATGCAAAAATAAATAATTCATGGTCGTAGCTTTTATCATTTTTGAAATATTTGCATATAAATCATGATAAATAAAAAAAAATTTGACATCCCGTCAACTTTAACTCGCCCGAAATGGTCGAAAAATGCAATTGTAAGCTAAAATTCTTACAGTTTAGTAATATTCAATCATTTATAATCCTTTTGAAACAAATTGGAAGTCTCTAGCACAATATTTTGATTTATGGTGAATTTTAAAATAAAAAAACATTTTTTTACATCCGCTCATCACGAATTCATGCATCATTATGTGATAATATTTTCTCTGTGTTGCTTTGATCGTTTTACAATGTGTTATATAACAAAATGATTTCAATTTAGTGTACAATACAACAAAATAAAATTACCTCGTTAGCTTTAACCGTTTTGCTCACAGGACGATTTGTATACAATTATATATGAATTTTTTTTCGCGCTGTCATATATTTCAGTATTTATATATGATAATGATATTTGTTTTCATATCTGATGGTTGCATACTAAACTTCAGGCAATGACAAAAAAGGAGCCAAAAATGAACTCTTAATCTTGAAAAGTAAGCGTGCTGTGATTTTTTGAAAAAAAACTTTTTTTCCGCTTTGGCGCTCACTCCCAAACCCCACCGGCATACGGGAGACGATTTCTGAAATACCGCTTCGGCGTTTACGGGCTAGATGGTTGTGAGGGGTGGAGCCAAGTGGCCCATAACACTCAAATACTGGTAATTCAACTAAGTTATGCCATAAATACAAATCCTGTAGTACCAGATTAGCATATCCAGAAATGCGTTCTTAGCATAGATTAATTAATAAAATAATATCGTTGCAAAACTGATGCTTCGATCACTTATACAACCCATGGCTAAAAAACCTGGCGTGTAACATCTTCGTGACCAGATTCGTATATTATTGGTAATACAAGTAATTATAGTCCAGTCAATCTGGGGCAAAAATAGATACAGCCTAGCACAAGTTGGTAGAGTAACCATTTACGGTTTTGAGATCCTTGGCCACATCCCAATAACATATTAAACAGCTACCATTATTTAAATAGTTAATTTAGGCGATATAAGACGGAGGAGAGAGAGAGAGAGAGAGAGAGAGAGAGAGAGCTGTCTATAGAATAATTAAAAAAGATATTTTTGTCTGAATAATATTACTATGAATAGTCAGTTAAAAAAATATTTAAGGCATTTTTGTTTTAAAATGTGATAATGATTAAAAACAATACGATGTGATAAGATTTTATGATAATTATTTTCCAAAAATATATGATAACATGTTTCTTAAAGCAGAAGGTCCCAAGTATATCCGTCAGATTAATAACAAAACAGGAAAAAAAGCTCTTCTCTCTCTCTCTCTCTCTCTCTCTCTCTCTGTCCATATATATTTCATTCAATGTTGCAATTCTTTGCGGGATTACCGTAATTTCTCTTCTCCTCCCGTTCGAATCATTCTACTAACTATGTACTGGTTGTTTGAATGTGGGCCACTTTCAGGGCTCACCGAGTCCGGCCAGGCCAGGCGACACCGCTTTTGTAACTGGGTGTACGTCGAAATTGCTACTTACGTCTGGCCGTAATCATATTACGTATGTCGAAAGAGCTATATGTACGTCAAAAAGCTTGGTAATTGTGTGAGCGCATATGAAGATTTTGGTAGTAATTCGGCTTTTATGACGGTCGCGAGCCACATTCGCCGATGTATGATTCACACCTTTATAGAATAGATCTCAGTTGCCTGTCGCTAGAGACCCTGGAATATTTATGACCTGCAACTAGTATATCTCAAGATCAATGGCAGCCTCATAGTGCTGTGCCAGGTTCTTGAAAAGTGTAGTGTATGCAGGGGCGTCATCTCGTCTGTAATTAGGGGGAGGACATTCTGAAAATTATACGGTTATAATATTGACAAGTGACTAGAATAATCCAATAATAATTTGCAAAGAGAGATAACCTTTTCACAATGGAACCTCTCTATAATATTGCAGATGGATGTGCTTGCTTATAATCACAAGTTTAAGAATTTTTTTATGTTTATATTTACACACACGCACACACACACACACACACACACACACACACACACACACACACACACACACACATATATATATATATATATATATATATATATATATATATATATATATATATATATATATATATATATATATTATATGTTATGTGTATGTAAATATAAACATAAAAAAAGTTCTTAGAATAGTGGGTATAAGCAAGCACAACCATCCAATATATGAAAGAAGCGTTCCCATTGTGAAAGTTATTTCTCTATGCAAATTATTATTGGATTATTCTAGTTCGCCTAATTCACTCTACTTCATTTACGTCTGATGAGAGTAATTAGTGTAACATATTCGTTTTATGTTATCATACTCTAAACTGAGTTTGCCTCTCAGTGCAGTTCTCCTAAAACAGTCCTCGCTGTTATATATGATTTCATTTCAGGGAAACGGTGTCGTTGCTCATCTGGGAAGTAACTTCCACTGACCTTGAGTATGATCTAAGTAAAGTCTTGAACTACAACTGGAGAAGCAGGGTTTCTTGAACAGACGCCATGCCTTCCATAAAGTGTCCTGTTCCTGGTTGCGGATATGTCACCGAGGACCTTGACGTAGCAGTTGTAGCTGCACTCCTGACTCTTCATAATAATGTTCATAGTTCTCCTTCAACCGCCAAAGTAGAAGTGAAGAGACCTTGCATTTTAGCAGCTAGCACGAGAGAAAACTGGCCCAGCTTTAAATCAAGATGGTCAGAATATGTAGATGCCACAAAAATCACTGGTCAGGAAAAAGTGGAGCAACTCCTGGAATGCTGTGATGAGCAGCTGCGCAGAGACTTAACAACCTCCTTAGGTGGTGCACTCACTGATAAGACTGAGGAAGAGTTATTAGCTGGCATCGAGAGGCTTCTTGCACACGAGAAAAGACTGACTGTACCAAGAGAATCACTCCACAACTTACCTCGAGACTCTGGTGCATCTTCAGATGAACAAATAGGTAAGTAAAAGTTTTTGAAATATCTTATTAACTTCAAGCATGCTGATAATTACACAAACTCTGGTGTGTGAAAAGTGTTTTTATGTGTGAGTGTGTGTGTATGTACGTATTTGAGAGAGAGAGAGAGAAAGGGAGAGAGATTGCTAATTTTGACATTTACTTCTGGATCTCAATGAATAACTGTAAATAGCTCAAAACACTGAAAATAAATGTTAAACAATCAGTCAACATTAACACAACTTCGCTTTCCAGCGTTTAACTATGTCTAGAGTTTGTTTGACAATTTTTACAAGTAGAATATTGCGAACCCAGGTCTTGTCTAACACTTCCTGCTTTAAAATATTGCTATATTATAAACAGTTTCTTGTAACAGGAGGGTGGCATCAGAGAAAAATTAGGCAAAAATCACTACTACATGTATCCATTAGCTGCTGGATCAAGGATGATCGCCTGAGAAAAATTAATCCATAGCACCAACTGCTGTGTAAAACTAAACAAAGGTTCATTAGGTGTGTGTGTGTCGATCCATTATACTAATTATCATCCCTTGTATATTGTATACACTCTTGTGCCTCCTTGATTTTCAGAGTTACTTAATTCTTTTTAGCCAACTCTTGCAAGCCCTCTATTTTCCAAAACTCCTGGACAACTCATCCATTCATTCCTTTATCCAGAAAACTTTAAAATACCCTCATTATTTTCAGCTGTGCTAGCTAATTCTCAAGGAGATACTGCCTTTTAGGGGGCAACATGACTCCAATGTTAAATAGACATAACCCGTGTAGAATCCATATGACAGCTGAGGGAACTCTTAGACTTTGAAATCTTGTCCCTCAATTCGGATGCAATCTCCCTTCATAACTTTAATTATATGTCTGACTTCAAGGTATGGGTATTTTCGTCTTGGCAAGTAAAGAAAGAGGATTATGTCTCTGACTGGAGTTTAAAGCTAATATTGAGACCTTTGACAATAGGCTTTGGGTCTGGAAGGTACTAATATGGCTATCAATATGTATTTAAAGTGATGATTGTAATAGTTTCAGTGCAAACAAGCGTGTTAGGCTTACAATTGGTCCCCCTTTCTTACTTTCAAACTAGACTCCAGGTAAGCTACCAAGCTTATCAATTGTCCCACCTCAGGAATTCCTAGAGCAATTTAGTAAAAGTTCACTGGCTTGCTAGGCCAGATGAGAGTGATCAGGATTGCTCATTTGTGCCATGCAAAAAGCTATAGCTACTTTCCGGTTACAGGAGTTCCAAGATTACCTCCGAGCAGTTTTTTGATAGGTTTCAGTCACTTCACCCCTTCAGGATTACAAAGTCCCTTGTCCCAATGCATGTTGGCCATAGGAGTACAGTGGCTTACATTCGTGACTCTGTGATTATGCTGGTGGACATCAAGGATTTAGTTCCAGCTAAATTCATTGGCTGAGAAATAAACCTTGTGAATTTGTGCGAAGTTGTTTTAGCATTTCCATACAGGTTTCCGCTCTTTCAACCTCTTGACTGATTTCTGAAAACTTACCTAAACCTAGGGCTGCATGATATCACTAATCCACAGTTGATGACCATTAATTTGAAAATGAACCACTAAAGACTCCTCAGCTATCTTCACTGGTATGGTAACATCTTCAGGAATGTATGTTTCAATGGGCGCTCTGTCAGTGGCTGCTATGATGACAAGGGTATTGAATACTGGCTGTATGACACAGGAGAGAAAAGAGAACTCTGTGATAATAGGAATGCCCCTCAGTATTTGGTTTGCTACAACATAGAAGGAAGAATCAGTAAACATGATCAAAGCAACTGTGCCTCTAGAAAAGAAGGTTGGAACCATCCCTTAGAACAATCCAAGATGATGTAAAAAAAAAAAAAATCCTTGTAAACTCTGGAGCCTCAACGCAGACAGTTACTTGACAATTTCAGAGATCCACAAAATAGAAATATTGGTAAAGTTCCCCCTCATCAATGATTTCACAAGGAACAGGGAGCAATTTATTCAGACATAGACATGTACATGGGGTAAAGGAATCAAGTGGCACAAAGAAAATACTTGTACTGTCATTTAGTAATTATTTGGCATTCCTAACTAGGTAGTATTTTGAGACCAAATATATTTATAGGTTAAAAGGCATAACATTAGCCCAGCTTTGTGACATAGTTGCCTTGGACAAACAAAAGTTTCGCTCTAGAGGTCAGAAAGAGAAGGATTATGATTTGCCTGATTATTATTTTAACTGTGAAGGATGTCATCCTTCAAAATCAAGTAATTGCTAGCTGAGAAAACAGGTAATAGAAATCTTTGAAAATGTCCAATACCAAAAGACACGTAGTGCAGCCAAGAAAACTTCAAATTAATTTTATTTGTCTGTTATCAAAAAACTAGATCTAACATCAGATGAAAGCTTTACACACACACACACACACACACCCACCAAGTCAGTAAACTTCTTTTATAACTAAAGAGCAACTAATAGCTTCTGAACAGTGTACCTCTCATACTTCATTATACCATCAGAATCATAACGATATGTTAAAGCAGAGGAAGTATCCAAGTCTGTGATCACGATCTTTGTTAAGTGTTAGTGCGCATGTGATAAATCATTCTGACATATCAGCATCCATTTAGCCCATTCAGACATGTCAAAGGAATGCTTAGAGGGCTGAATATTTTAAAGAAATTTGCAAACACAGTCATCCAAGTTGAGTCCCTAATAGTATGCATTCGTGCATACATCAATCTAATTAAATAGAATGCAAGTAACTTATAATGATCCTTTGTTTCAGGTGCATTAACTCAGACGGATAATGAAGGCGAATCAGAGCCTGAGCCTGAGAAGGATGAAAGGCCCCAGAACCATCATGATATGAAGGTAACCCAAGGAGTTATAGAAAGGAACATAAGTCACAAGGAAGTACAAAATAAAGATAACAGTCTTTTGGAAGTAGAAAGAAAAGATGTGCTTGAAAAGAAAATAAGCAAGTTGGAAGTAGCTGGACAAAAATTAGATAAAAATAGTGGTGGCATGGAGGTTTGTGAACATTTTGTTGATAGCAGTGACAGTGATATGGAAGTAAGTGAAGAAGACACAGAAAATGGAGGTTTTATGGTTATCCATAAAGCAGATGACGTCTCTCCTTTAGAGAAACAGGAAGAATTGCTTGGCAAACTTGGACTGAGTAAATATGTGAAAGGAGAGAAGATATCCCTACTGGATGTAGTGACCCAGTCATCAAGCAAAAGAGATTTAATGAGTGACATACCATGGCATGTCTTCTCAAAGATATTGATGCTTGACTATCGGGGAAGAGATGACATTATTTCACCTGCTATTGAAAATAGTCTTGCAACTGATGAGACCATTCAAGAACCTAAGAAAAAGGCCACTGTTGATTTCGAGGAAATGTTTGCTGGGGATATGGACAGTACTTCTCTTTCCTCAATGCCACACCCCATGGATGTTCTTCTGGCTCTCTTCATGTGCTCATCAAATTTTCTAAGGCAAATTATTTGTGAGAAGTTGTTCATGAGCAAGTTAAGCATCCCTTTGGTTATACCTTCAGTCCTGGGAGAAGAACCATTGTCTCTCCTTTGGTCTTTGAGAAGCACTGTTGCAGAATTCAAGCTTCCAAGTGGAGACCTTTATGAAACGTCAGTTGTAACGCATCCAATCCCTATTGTGTCATGTCTCAGGGTAGGAGAGATTTCAAGATCTAAATCAAAATTCCTAAATGAAATATTAAATGACCAGAGTCACCCTACTTTCTTTCATCGGGACTGCCAGAATGGAATGAACGGACGTATTCTCTCAGAAGGAGTTCTAGAGATTGCATGGTACTTTCCCCCAAAGCGACATGAAAACATTGATTTGAGTAGAGATTTAGCTTTCGTAAACCTTCGGGGAGATGGAGAGTCAACCAGGACAGCCAAGAGCTTGGAGTTTTTGTGCAAAATATCTAGTGTTGTGATAGTAATGATTGATGTAAATGGCACGGGGCATTCTGCCAAAATTGATAGTTTAAGATTAAAATTCTCACACAATACACAACTGATCCTTTTGGTGACAAAACAAGCGAGCACTAAATTTGATGAAATGAGTAAAATGAGAATCAAGAAGTTGATTGATTCACTCCAATGTAAAGGATTGCCACTGGAAAATATTGTTTTTGACTTTGATGCCAGGGGGGAAAAAAACATTAAACATTTGAAATGCAAAATTAGTGGCTTGATTAACATGAATCTGGCTGTCAGAACTGAAGAGGTGTCTATTAAGGAGTGCATGAAGTTGGCTGATAGTCTAGGGATTGGTGTGGATGAAAACACTTCAGAATGCAGTAAAAGCAAAAAGATGGCATCATCAATAATACAAGGTATTTGCAAAAGTGGTATGGATAATCTTAAAGCCAAGACTATGCCATTGCAATGTCAACCCTGGCAGGAATGGGCTGAATTGCACAAAGAAGAGCACAGACGAGAGAGGAGAGGAAACGATAGTATGGACTCTTATATGGACAAAATTGCTAATGATATGAGAAAACTCAGACAAAAACAACTGCAACTAATTAAAAATCCAAACATAGCCCGTGATGCATTTTTAGATAGCTGCCTTACGGATCCGGTCAGTGAAGAGATCCTCTACTTCCTGCGGTGGTTAAAGCTTCATCTGGATGAAATGTCAAGACAAACAGTACCTAGTCTACAAAAGGAATGTAGTAAAAAATGGAATAAAATCCGTGAGTGCGAAGATGTGACACAACGGGCAACCTTACAAGTTGAGTTGGATGAAAGTGAAAAAAAACTAGCTGAAGCTTCTTTTGGGTTAGAACATTTCATGAGAGAAATTGCACAGGCATATGAATCTGTTCAGTACATGGGAAATGAAGCATCAGCAAAAACTATAGAACAAATGCAATGTCTCCCAAGTATCATGGCGGAGCTGATGCTTTTAGGTTACCCTCTGGAAATAATGGATGGAGATGCTGCACATATACCAATGAAGTGGGTACAAGCTGTTCTTGGTCAGCTCACAAAAAGGATTGGTGATAAGAAAATCTTTGTACTTTCCGTTTTAGGAATCCAGAGCTCTGGAAAGTCTACCTTGCTCAACACTATGTTTGGCCTTCAGTTTGCTGTAGCAGCTGGTAGATGTACTCGAGGTGTGTTTGCACAGCTTTTGCCAGTTTGCACAGAGTATTCTGGTACTACATATGATTACATACTGGTTGTAGATACAGAAGGTTTAAGAGCAGCTGAATTAGGCAAAGCCAAACTTCAACATGATAATGAAATTGCCACTCTGGTTATTGGTTTAGGGGATATAACACTTGTCAATGTTAAAGGAGAAAATGTCTCTGAAATGGAGGATGTACTTCAGATTGTAGTTCATGCTCTGCTGAAAATGAGTTTAGTGAACAAGAATCTTAAATTGCAGCCATCTTGCATTTTCATTCATCAAAATGTTTCTGCTCAGGATGCTTCCCAGAAATTGAGAACTGGCCAGCAGAGGTTCATAGAGACACTTGATAAGGTAACAAAAGCTGCAGGAAAGCAAGAGGATAATCCCCAGTACACCAGATTCAGGCAACTTATCAACTTTGACATAAACAAAGATATTTTCTATATATCGGACTTATGGAAAGGAGACCCACCAATGGCACCTGTCAACCCTGGCTACAGTGAGAATATAAATAATGTGAAACAAAAATTAATGACATACGTAATGAAGAAAAGATCCTTCCACCTGACAGCTGATAAATTTTGTGCTAGACTGAAAGATCTTTGGAATGGGATTCTGGATCAAAATTTTGTTTTTAGTTTCAAAAATAGCCTTGAAATGGATGCTTACAATTCATTAGAAAGTGAATTATCTGATATTCAGTGGTCAATGAAGTCGTCAGCTATGGAATGGTTCAATAGTAAAAGAAATTTAATTTCAAACAGAGAAAGTGAACTGGAGAAACTGAGTCTAGATTTGACATCAGAGTGCAGACAGCATCTAGACAAAGTATATCAGGAGGCAGTCAAGAGACTTGACAATTACTTCATCACTCACGAGGATAGATCCTTTTTGGAACAATGGCGTGCAAATTCTGCTTTAAAATTAAAAGCAAGTTATAGCACCAAAGCAGATAGTGTCATTGATAATATAAGATGTGAAATAGAAAAGAGGAAAATCCAAATTGAACAGAAGAAAGATATGAAAGCCTACATAAATAGGATAATGACTGAAGCACAGGAACTGGCAGAAAATCTAAGACTGCAAGAGGGCAAGAGTAAACTAAGTGAAGAGGAGCTGAAAAAAACGTTCAGGAAAAAGTGGAATGAATGGCTGAAGACAATACCTCAAAAAGAAAAGGAAGACCTGAATGTTGTAGAGCAAATAAATGATACCCTCGAAAGAGTCTTCGTGCAGGATTTACCTTTACTCAAAAAGGTTCAGGAGGAGAGATGTTTAGAAACAGCTCGTGAGAACTGCGTAAAAGCCATCGAAACTTATGCTACTGACAGAATATATTTGTCTCGCAATGGCTTTTGGAACATGCTTTCCAAGGATAAAGATGTTATTTTAAAGTATCTGAATGAAGTGATAGAAAACGTCGAAGCAGTTGTGAAAGATAAAAAGAATCAGATAAACCAAGAATGTGCGCAAAATATAATCAGATGCGTACGTGAGGCTGTTAAGAAATTAGGTTCAGTCTTGAAATGTTCCAATGTGAATGAGTTAGAAATTTGCTTAGCAATATTTTTATGTCAGTATGCTTCCCATCCTTACTCCAGAATATCTAAATTGGAGCCTGGACCAGGAAAGACTTATGAAGTGGTTGCATATGGCATTCTTCCTGCTTTTGAACAAGTTCTCCTCAAAACCTTTACACATTATAAAGAAGTCATGAAAAGAATTAAACCAGAACTCATGTTACAGAATAGCTCCAGGAATTTCAACTTTGATATTAAGAAGCACACGCAAATGACTAAGGAGAAGTCTCAGAATATCGAGCAACATGTTCAGCCGCTCATAGATAACTTGTTTGTTGATGTTCAGACAATTACTGACAAAGTTCAGTGTTTCAGTGAACATTCCATTGAGGAAATCATACACATGGTGGTTTCTATGGAAAGCAAGTGTAATGACGTCAGTTTCACAAAGACTTTCAGAACTGAACTGATTGTTTATTTGTGCCAGTTTTGTCTTCCAAAGCTTTGTGAGAAACAAAAGAGATATGTGGAAGATAGGGACCAAAGATTGGTATATGAGAGAGACAATTATGGCCCATGTTTCGAAAGGTTCAAGAATTTCTATTTCAAGTTCACAGATGAACAAGCACTGGCCAACGTATTATCTGAACGTGTAGCAAAAGCTATAGAAAATGCTGTTAACATGGACATGGCCCGAACACTAGCTGAAGACGTTAGGAATAATGTAAGTCAATTACAGCTTAAACCAGCTTTTCTGAAATCAGTTTTAAGTGAGCTTTTAGAAGTAGATGAGTTCAGAGAGTTTCATCTTTATCTCTCTGACTTGGATGAATCTTTACAGAAATGGCTATGCTACTACATTGACAGATATTTGTTCACCCAGCAGATGAATGAGCCCAACAGGTACACAACAGTTGCTTCCCAAAAGATTGAAAGTCTCACTTCAGAAGTCTGTAATAAAATCTTAGCAGAAGCCCCAAGCGAGGATGAAAATTCTTTTTTAATGTGGATTGAAGACTTCCATTCAAGAGTAAAGGATATCTTAACATTACCGTTGGAAGATTTGCTGAGCCTATCTGAAGGCTATAATATTGTTTCGTTGAAAACTTTCACCAAGTCCTTCAGTGAAATTGTGCAAAAAAGTCAGAATGTGATAAAAGATACCTTTCGTAACCATACACCAGCTGACCACAAGGATACCCAGGAAGACAATGTGTACAATTTGATTGCAGCTGAATGTAAAGGGTGCACGGAAAGATGTCCTTTCTGCTCTGCTCCGTGCTCCCTTAATACGCCTGGTCACACAGAGGGAGGAGTCAATCACACTACATTGGAGCATTACCCAGAAGCCTGCGGAACGTACAGGTTTACAAATTCTCAGAAACTTGTTACAGAAAGCTGTACAATGTTGGTTGCTGGTGACACTAGGTTTTCCTGTGGTGCAACTAATGATCAGTACCATCCATATAAAGACTACAAGGAAATATATCCCCACTGGGAAATTCACGGCGATGCGTCAGTTGAAGCAACGCCTTACTGGAAATGGTTCTTGGTGCAATATGAAGCCCAGTTAGCTGAAGTGTTTGAAGCAGAAAGGCCTGACATTCCGTCTTCTTGGAGACGAATTACCAAAGATGATGCATTAAACTCGCTTGAGAAGTGAAAGAACAGTTTGGTTTGTCTAAAACAGGGGTGGCCAAACTTTTCAATGCAAGGGCCACAGTCAAAAATTCAAAATTTTATAGGGCCGCATAGTGAACTAGGCAAAATTATTAATATATAAAATAGAAAAAATAAAAGGCTTTTAAAAAAAAATGCATTTAATTCTTATCAATTAATATTTTAAATTACTGTAAAAGATTCACATGAATTTCGTTTATTTGAAATACAAAGTCACTTACTTGGAAAAAAATTTTAATCAGTAATTTAAAGTAGGAACTTCACATGAAACACATATGAAAGACAAAATATCCTTTCTCTTTCAAATTTACCGACATGTGGCTGGCCGCATTAATTTGTTTGGCAGCGGTCCGTAGTTTCCCACCACCTGGTCTAAAACTTCTCTCTGTGTCAGTTCCTTTTTATAGACGTTACCAAGCGATCAAAGCTGGAAGATCAGAACTGCAGTCAGTACTTTCAGCTCTCAGATTTTCTCTTCTGCGCCATGAGGGGAAAGTGGATGACGGGCAGCTGTAGTGAGGACATCTCTGCTGACAAATTTTTCACGTAAAACAGGTGTATAGGTACTTTTGTTAATGGGAATTTAACCGAGACAGAAATTCTTGTCTGTTAATTAATTCTTTGTCAATGCATTTTCCTTTCTCTTATTAGTTATTACATGTTAAAATCAATCCTTCGTTTCCTACTTACCTTTTTAACGTTTCCTTAATACTTAATAGAATTTCCTTGGCAGTTTTTAATCACCTGACAGATTCCCTCTTTTGGAGAAAAATATATGAAAACAAAAACCGAGGCGCCTATGATGCAATTAAGGACCTGAGGTAAAAGAGGAAATAAATGGGTTTGACGTCGTTGCTGGAACTTGTCCGTTTCTCTCTGCCCCACTGAGTGCAGGCAAAACTCGCAAAAGCTTTCTCAGTGTGACGGAGACTTCCAGTATGAGACTGCTCTTCATGTCACCTTGTGGCTAGCAACCTCAAGACACTGGAGCTGGCCTCAATCCTGGAATTTGGCAATTCTAATTTTTTTTTATGTTATGTTACTTGTTTGTATTATTTCTGATACTTTAAAGTAGGCCTAGGATGCATTTCAGGATTTAGAACTTCTACGTAGAATTTTCTCTCTCTGGGGTTCCCCGAAAATTGTGAGGTAACATCACTTAATTAAGACCTATATTCGCTTGTTTTTTCCGATATTCTCTCGATTTAATGCATACAACGCCCGTGGGGCGATGTAGAAATATATGGTGCTGATAGCATAAACATTGTCATTGTGTTCTGAGGGCATATTTTGTTAATAAAAATGCAATGATTCATAACAAATTATTAATTTACTGTTATTAAAATAAATGAGTTTTAACATTGTCTTTGAATAGAAAAATGTTTGAATGTAAAATCATCATTTTGATAGTTCCTATTTAATGTTCTCTTTGTGAGACATGATTTTGTTTGAATGGTTGATTTTGTTTGAATGGTTGGGTATGTGTAGAATAAAAACTGTAATAATTGGCCTGATCCTACTTCAGCTTGAGACTCCTCAAGGAAATTTAGGATAACCTTAGCAGGGACATCTTGTGCTGTTCCATTATAAAAATGTTTGTCTCTTGACATCTGGTATGTCGGCGTTGAATTCATAAGCATCTAGGTATAAATATAAATATCTTACTAGTATATTTGACACTAAGAGAGCATATACAAGTTTAAGGGGTATTGCCTTGCGATTGTTTGACCTGCGATGATATCGGCAGATGTCGGTTGGTAAACATCACACCTTCGTGAAGTATCATTGACTGTGATGATATTTTTTAAGTCCCCATCAATTGTTACTTCTAGTATGAAGGTTTTAAGACGTTAAAACTCATAGTTAAATAATAATTTATATTTACCAAGCTTACATCGCAAATGATAGCTACGAGAAGATTTGGATAGCTCTTCAAGCGGAGAGGTTTGGTAGAAGTCTGATATGCATTCTGTTTACAAGAACATAGTCGAGCGAAACATTGCTCAATTTTGTACACACACACGCATGAATATACGGATCTAGGACTGTGATGTAGGCACAGACTGTGATGGGAACGACAACATGTTTTTGCCAGAGGGTCATCGGTTGGCGTTACCTTTTTCAATATTAAACTGATGATCCAGGTGTCTACAAACTAAGACGTTATACAAAGCGGCGAGGGAACAACGTCAAGGCAATGTCAACTCTTCTTTAATTTATGCTTTACAATTCTGCAAGATCCTACAGGAACCCTTGAGTCATGTTATTAAATCAACAACATGTTACGTAACTTATAGAATGTCAAAATACATTCGTTATTATATGTAATCTCCTACACAAGCAGCCCTTCGCCCAAAAACTTAATTTTTAAATGAGAGAGAACCGTAAATATAAGTCACAGGCACGGGAGTTAGTAGATTAAAAGGATTAGCTGGTAGAGAATTAGCTGGAACCAGATTTAGCAAGCTGTGAGGATCGAGCAGAGACATCAAGAGAACTGTACTGGTTTAGTAATTAGAAACAGAATTTTGATTTTTTAATTTTTTTTTATTTTTTATGATTTTTTTTTTTTTTTTTTTAGTCTAGACACTCAAAAATTCTACAAAAAAAAGAAAAAAAAGATATCAAAATTCTGTCACTCAGAATTATGGGATTTTTATTCCTCTTTCCAATGATATCTTTCTCTCTAAAATTGGATAATAAATAACCGAGTAATGGTTACCGACATGCGCATAAGTATGTTTTTGAGTTATGAGCTCCCAAAGATTTGCTATGTAAATTTTCGCTTTTTTCTTATAAAAGTCAAAACAACATTATTATAATTACTTTATTTGTACTTTTATTGTTGATTTCTACATCATGGATCGTGGTCCTACCCCTAAAAGTGTGTTAATACCCTCAGCGTGACACCAGGTAATGATGTTGACGGCGAGACATGAGACAATGAGGGCAGCTGAAAACAATTAATTTTCGTGTTTTTCTTTCAGCACACTCCTGGCCTTCGCTAATTTTGCTAGCCATAGTTGCTGAATAGCCTTCTTGATCTTAGGTAACTTCGGCATTGCTATAAGTTCACTAAGAAGTTATAAAAACAACGTAAATAGCTAGTAACCAAACGCAAGTGCCTACGTGCGTGTAACTGCTTGGACGTCTGTGGCGTAACTGAGTCATTCTCCGAGTCTCGCCTATAAATAACCGCTCTGAGCAGCTCGCTTCTCACCCAGTGTCACAGTACCTTTCATTGCTACCAGATGTATGAGAATTTCGAAAAAAATCTTAAAAAATCGCTGTATATATGCAAAAATAAACACGCAAAAACGAGTCTGTCAAACTCAAGTCATACAGACGACGCAGTTACGATGACGTCATCATTTAAAAACCGCTATATCTTCATTATTTGTGAAAATAATTGGCTGAAACTTCTGGAAAGCATGCACGGTATGTTTCTGCATAGATACAAGTAATAACTCGATTTTTTATTTTTTCAAGTTGACATGCATCCGCCATAGCGGACGGTCCCCTTAAGAGGTATTGCATTAGACATAGACGTCACGGAGTGCGTCATTTACTGATAGATCCGGTCGACCTTCTACTCATGTAGTGTCTCAGCCTATTAAGAATCAAAGTCAGAACCAAACAGATTTAAGTTATAACATAAGTAAAGGGAATTAAACTAAATGGAAAAAGGAGAAACCATGCGTGAACGCGAAAATGCTGATTTACCAGCCACCCTGCTGCCCAATGCGACCTCCTGTTGGTTGGTGTGAAGACTGAATTTGCCTGTTATCAAATATGTTTCTCTGAATATTGCATCCTTTGGCTTACAAGTAGTCGAGGGGGAATTTTATGTTATTTCATGTTGAGTGCATATGGGCAAGCTGGTTGTCAGATCAAAGTTGGTGGTACATGATGATGTGATATCACACCTATTCATAATGTAGGATTAACAAATGTAAAGAGCAACTTACAAAATAAAGGGTGTACAATGGCTGGTATAGAGATAAGAGGAGATTTTTTGAGAAATGTTAATTTACTAATTGGAGCCAATTACTTTAATTTATTTGTAATTGGAATGGAAAAGGTAGATGGAGTTAGCGTGTTTGTTACACATAATGGGGTTACTAACCTATACACACTGAGGCACCCTCCTGTCATACAGGAGGGTGTCTCAGTGTGTATAGGTTAGTAGAAACAGCTCAAGGTGTTGATGTAAAATGGAAACTGGACAAATTGGTATTGTGCCTCACAAACAGTTTACTACGTCTGAGCATGCAGCAATGGAAAAAGTCCAGCAGAGTATCACCAAGACTGATCGGAGCTATCAAGTGAGTTTACCATTCTGTGGGTCGGGATGACCAAATGATAATTACCATACTGCCCTCACACAACTGATTGCACTTCAGGTGTATTTAGCAGCAAGCTTCATTGAGGAAGTTCGTAATGCACAAGTAGAGGGGTATTACCTGCCCCATTTCGCAGTAAAGAAACAAAGCTTGACTACATCACTGTGCATAGTTTTCAATGCCTCCTCCAAAGCCAAAGGTGAACTCTCACTGAATGATTGATTGTATCCAGGGCCTAACATGGTCAAGATACTTTACTACCTGTTGAACAAATTTAGACATAACCTTCATGCCATAACCTCAGATGTTTCCAAGCCATTCCTCATGACTTGCTTGACCCTAAAGACTCTAAATATGCTTGTTTTCTATGGCATAAGATGCCAACACAAATAGTCACCTTCCCACTCCGTGTCGTAATTTTTGGTGTCAAAACTAGTCTTTACCCCTATTGTAGCAAGTACTTAGGACCCATCTAGGGGAAAAAGGGGGAGAAGACCTGATCAGATCCTTTTACATGGACAATTATTTACAGACCTTTGAAACCTTAGAAGAGATGGGAAGGGATTATGTGAAAGTTAAGTCATTGCTAGATGAGGCTCACATGTCATTGATGGGGTGGGCCAGTAACAATATGAACTTTGACCAACAGATTGGAGGAAAGGAGCCAAAGGAAATCTCAATTTTTGGTATGAACTGGAATAGGGAGAAAGATTGCTTGAGTCTGAAACCATGTAGGGGAATCAGTGGGAGCAGGCAAGGCACACTGCTTACGAAATGTAAACTTTTGTCATTGCTCATGTCCAATTTTGATTCTTTGGGACTTGTTAGTCCAATTTTTGTAAGAGGCAAAATCTTCCTCTAAGACTTGTGGGAAACGGGAATAGGATGGGATGACGTTTTAAGCAGAGAAAAGCAAGAACAATCCAGTAAAATTCTTGAGGAATTCATGCACATCCACACTTAAGAATTCAAAAGAGGTATCATGATAGGAGAAACAAAATTATATCTTTTCACTGATGCATCTAGCAAGGCTTATGGGGCCGTCACGTAATAAAATAGGAGGAAGGACAAGTTGACATCCTTACGTCAAAAATAAGGGTAACCCCAAGAAGGCAAGCCAGCTTAACCATCCCCAAATTGGAATTCTTAGCATTGTTGTTGGGGTTCAGGTTGGGGAAACATTTGAAAAGGATCTTAAATTTTCATGCACTAATAGTAAGGTAGCCATGGCCTGGGTAGCTAGCAAGGAGGGGAACAAGAACACATTCATATCGTTCATATCAAACAGGGTAGGGGAAATTAATGCTATTCAACAGGAATGTGAAGTTGATCTCAGATACGTGCCCAGCAAGTACAACCCTGCTGACACCCTGACCCGAGGTTCCACGTTGAGGAACCTGAGTCAAAATCACATGTGGTAAGAGGGACCAGTCTTTCTTCGTGTGAAAGGCCTGGCTGAACTGTTAGTGAGAAGTGATGAAACACCCAATCAACACCTTGTCCAAGTTGTTGCAGCCCTCTGAGAATTGAGGGAAGAAGGGAAACTGCCTCCGCTCTCCAAACTATGGGAACCCAGGGGAGTAACATTAATTTTGTTTCTTTGCTTAGAATACTGATTTCATTTCTGTAATTAGAATAATGAGTTGTCTTAAAGTTTGCATGCTGCAAGGTGGACCCCTTCTTAAAACTTCCATATATGGAACAATGGCACCACTTCCCTACAGTTTGTGACCACTTAGAAAATGGAGTGCAAATACCTGTACACATCAACAATTTCATTGAACAGTTAGGTTTAATTACAAGAAACTGGGTTGTGTATACCTAAAGTAGATTAAGAGTTGTATCAAATTGTAAAAGTGAACTAATACTGTTTCCTTCAAAAGGAAAATTAGTCACATTGTATCTTGAGCACCTCCAAAGCACACACATGCATTGTGGTGTTAATGTATAAATCACACTCTTTTGGTAGGAATGTTGGAGCCCAGGGTTGAGTGCCATAGCCAAGTGAGTGGTAGGGAGATGCAGAGCATGTATCATAGCCTTCAGGCCTCCTCCCTTCCCAACTGACAAGGTTGGAGTGGACCACATCGGCCTGATAAGGGTTGAGGGGGGGGGGGGGTGGTTGGTTAGGATACCTCCCTAACATTACTTGTCTGGCCAGCAGTGCAGTGTACCTGGACAATTGCAACGGGCTGGATGTTGACACTTTCGTATTACTCTTGAGGAGATTTGCAGCCACTCACAGGGCACCATTCAGAATCTACAGTGATAATGCCACAATCTTTTGTGCGGCGAGCACCTTCTTGAGTGAAGTATATGATGAGGACGTGACTCATTGAGTCTTAGGGGAAGGGGAATGAAATGGACCTTCCAGACCCCCAGATCTCCCTGAAAAGGGGGTTTCTTTGAGAGATTAAGAGGGGTGGTAAAGTGCATGCTTGCAACCACCGTATAGTGAAACATGTTTAGCGAAGAGCAACTTTGTACCCTCATCAAGGGGATTAATCTATTTGAGGGGAATATACGGCACCGATGTGTTTCATTTTTTTTTCTTTTGAGTGAGTTTGTGTTGGTGCATGCAAAGAGTGGGGAGAACAAGAGGTGTGGAGTTGGTGCAGGCTAGTAGCTTGAGGTCTGGGGGAGTACCCAAGGTTTGGGCGAGATCAGCAGAAATCCTCGGATAGCAACGAGATAAGGGGAGAGTCTCTTTTTCTCTCTTGCATTCATAGCCTATATTTGATTAGCTGGTGAGGTAACCTTGACCATGAGAGTAGAAATTGGGTTTTCTTTTTGTAAGAGTGCAGGGAATATTCACTTTGGGAATTTATATCAGGGATTTGTGAAGGAATTTGGTGAATATTGTTGGTGTTCAAATGATATTAAGATCTAGTTGAATCCTAAATACTGAGGGTGTCACTAAGTTAGACAAAATGGCAGGAGTAGATAAAAATTATCTGACTTTGCTTCATAAAGTCACTACAATTGCATTGGGATTTCACCCTTTTCAGGGTATGGTGGATGGCATTCTTTCGCAGCCACCACAGATTTTTATTGAAGGAGTTAATAATTCTTTAAATGCACAGGGAATTAAGAATGATGCAGAGGTGTTCAGAGAGGAAAAAGCCATGTTGGATTTCAATACATTGGTCTTAGCACATTGCTGCCATAGCTTTCAGCAAACAAAATGCTGTCAAGGATCGAACTACATGCATTTCTGAGAGCAGCCTATGGTACAAAGGAACACGGAGATATGGTGATAGACCTGAGGGGCTTCTACAAGATTAGAAAAGGTCAGATGACCATGGTTGAGCATAGATGTCAGACTTTTGACACAGCGGGAGAATGGATATGGAAATTGAATAATTCCACATGGGTAATTGATTATAATATCTCCTTTGGTAACTTGCACAGATTGTTGCCTTTCTTCCAGCTTCTACACGATTTCCCGGACGTCATTGTAGATAGCTTTGATGAGAGAATCAAACCTACATTATGGAGACGAGGTGTATAGTGGCCGCTTGTAAGAGAGAGAGAGAAGAGAGTAGAGAGAGACGAGAGAGAGAGAGAGAGAGAGAGAGAGAGAGAGAGAAAGGTGAGTGGCTGATTGTTTTGGTTGTTTTCTCGTTAGGTTGTTTGTGTTCGTTGGAGGCAATAGGAAGGGTTTGGTTGTTTTGTGTATTTGCTATATCGTGTTTTATGTTTATTTGTTGTTATTAAGATATTATGGGGAAAGTTTGTGTCAGTGGTTTTCCATTTTGAGAGAGAGAGAGGTGAATAGGTAGTTAATGAGTGGACCGCTTGTTTGGCAACGTTTTGGGTTCGTCTGCTGGCTCGGTCGCCGAGCTTTGAGTGAGTGAATCTGAGTCAGTCAGCTATTGGAGCAAATGACGAGCGGTCAGTCAAGTCAGTATTTGAAGGTAGTTATTGATGGTCAGTTGTCATTGTATGTTTTTGATTGTTTTGATATTGAGTAATTGAGTTTGTTGTGCTTGTGTCCATCTGATGGTTGTTAAGCTGGTGAGTGTCTTGTGTTGGATGTTTTTTGAGTTGTTGAGAAATCTTGATGTTGATTGGTGCTTGTTTGTGTTAGTGATTTGTCTTATTGTTTTGAGTTGTTGAGAAATCTTGATGTTTATTGGTGTTTGTTTGTGGTAGTGATTTGTTGTGTTTTTTGAGTTGTTGAGAAATCTTAGTGTTTGTTTGTGTAGTGATTTGTCGTGTTGTATTTGAGTTGTTACATGGTTTTTGTGTTTTTTTGTGTGTATTGGTATTTGGTGGTTTGTTGGTCTGGTGCTGTGTGCTAGTGGATGAGTTTGTGTCTCAGTGACTGTATCCAGTGGACAATGCAGCGTCTTGCCCTGATTGTGTCAAGAGTTGGTGAGTACATGTTTTTCGAGTTATTGTGTTTTATCTCGTTGAAACAATATTCCTGTCAGTAATTAGTAATGTAAAGAGGAAAGTGTGGCAGGGGAAAATTTTGGTACCTGGACAGTATAACATAAATATGGGGAAATCTTGTTTGCTTTGCTTTGGCCCCCAAAAAGGGAATGCTGGTGTGGCAGCATCAGGACATTTGGTATAATGAGGCTGTATGATTGGTGAAGAAAGCAAGGATGGAAGGTTTGAAGGAGATAGAGAGGCTGAGGGATGTATTGCAATTGTCGAGGGAAGCTAAGGAAAGAGTGGAAAGAGAGTATGAGAGGCTTAGGATTGAGTGTAAGGAGCAAAAGAGGGAGTTAGGAGAGTTGAGAGGAGTGATGAGGAGTGCCGAAGAAGGAATTAAAGAGGAAAGAAAAGGGGCCAAGCAACAGATGATTGAGAAGGTGGATGAGAAATTTGAGTAGATGATGATAGCAGTGTAGATGGTTAAGGGACTGATTGGAGAGGGAGCTATTGGGGGTAGACTTCCTGGGCCTTGTGACGGGCTAGGAGTGATAAAGAAGGTAGAAGAGATAGTGGATGAGAGTATAAGTGACGAAGGTGATTTGGTTGTGATAAGTGAGGGGAAGACACAGGGTAAGGATAAACCTAAGGACAAGGATAAGAAGGGGGCTGAGGAATGAAAAAGACTAAGTGGAAAAAAGTATGTAAGATGAAGTGCAAGAAGGGTGTTGCTAAGAGCATGGATGTCAGTATGGAACTGGCTTCATTGTATTCAGAAGTTAAGAGGGGTCAAGATGAAAGTAGTGGAAGTGAGAGTGAGCTAGAAATACGAAAGGCTATGTATATGAGAGAGGCACCCCAATGTGCACAGTTTGAGGAATATGGGAGTAGGGAGATTGGGGACTTTTTCAAGAAATACGAGAAATATTGTATGGCGAAGTACAGAGACAATAGGATTTGGGTTAGGGTGTTAGGAGAATTCTTGACAGGGTATTGTTAAACATGTACAGGATAATGATGAGTGTAGATGTGTCATATGAGAGTTAAGACTAGGATTATGGAACGGGCTAGGAGGGCAAAGAGCAGTGTTTGATATAGGAGGAGGAATGATTTTGAGGATGCCAGAATGAATGTTGGTGAGTCATTGTCTATGTACATATGTATGCCAGTTAGAGACATTGGCTAGGAAAAAGTTTGGGGGCAAGGGAATAAATGAGCGTAAGGAGTTAGTGAGGAAGTTGTTAGCAACTGTTCCTGAGAGTGTATCTGAGTTTATAAATCTGAAACATAAGGAAGAAATGAGATGGACGAATGAGAGGTTGACATGGAATGATATCTTAGAGATAGTTGACGATTATGAATTAGATAGGTGTATGAAAGTGTCAGCATCAGGATCGAAGTAAATGAGGGTATACTTGAGTTTAGGGGCTATAGGGAGGCAGTTTTAGCAGGGATGAGGCAAATGGCAGAGCAAGCGGTTGATAGGAGCATTAGAGAAAGTAATGCAAGTATGGTGAAACCTACGTGAGATAGGAGTGCCAGTGTCAGAGGGTTAGGGTCAGTTAGCTGTGAGATGGAGCAGAAGTGTTATAGATGTGGGAAAAAAGGGCATAAGAGGATTGAATGTCGGTAGGTGTGGGAAGACGGGACATTTAGTTAGTGAGTGACCTTACAGACCTTACAGACCTTACAGTTCGCTCGGGTTGCCCCAGGTCCCTCAGTGTGAGGCACCTCTAATGTCTACCAGAGAGTTGCTAGTACATCTTCCGGTATATTTTGCATCTTCCAATCTTGGATGGTCTGGGATGCAGTTTAGATATTTGTCGAGCTTATTCTTAAACACACCTACGCTCACTCCTGATATATTCCTCAGATGAGCTGGCAACGCATTGAATAGACGCTGCATTATCGATGCTGGTGCGTAGTGGATTAATGTCCTGTGTGCTTTCCTTATTTTTCCTGGTATAGTTTTGGGCACTATTAATCTACCTCTGCTTGCTCCTTCTGATATTTTTAGTTCCATGATGTTTTCTGCTATTCCTTCTCTGTTTCCATGCCTGAATTATCATGTAGTGTTCTCTTCTCCTTTCTAGACTATATAATTTTAAGGATTGTAGTCTTTCCCAGTAGTCAAGGTCCTTAACTTCTTCTATTCTAGCTGTAAAGGACCTTTGTACACTCTCTATTTGTGCAATATCCTTTTGATAGTGTGGGTACCATATCATATTGCAATATTCAAGTGGACTACGAACATATGTTTTATAAAGCAATAATCATGTGTTCCAGCTTTTCTTGTTTGAAGTGCCGTAACAACATTCCATTTTTGCTTTACATTTTGCCAAAAGAATTGCTATTTGATCATTGCATAACATGTTCCTATCATCATCACACCAAAGTCTTTAACTGCTTCCTTATTTGTGATTGTCTCATTATAGCTTTCCTTCTCTGTCTCCATAATTTATTGATTCAAATTTATCAGAGTTAAATACCATCCTATTTACCTCTGCCCAATCATATACTTTGTTAAGGTCTCTTTGTAGAGCGTTCCTATCTTCATCACAAGTAATTTCTCTACTTATTCCTGTGTCATCAGCGAAACTACTCACTACCGAATCCTTAACATTACTGTCTATGTCTTCAATCATAATAACAAACATTATTGCAGCTAACACCGTACCTTGTGGCACACCGGATATTAATTACCTTGGCTTCATCCAATTTCTCATCGTTTGCAATAACCATCTGTTTTCTGTTGTAAAAAATTCTTTTAACCATCTTTCTACTTTATCCACGATATTGTGTTTTCTAATTTTCTTCGCTAATATATTATGGTCTACTTTGTCAAAAGCTTTTGCAAAGTCTAGATAAACCACATCTGTTTCATTTCCGCTTTTCATATTTTTGAATATGTTCTCACGGTGGACTAACAATTGGGTTTGTGTACTTTTTCCGGGTACGAAACCATGTTGTCCTATATTAAACAAATTATTTTTTATTAAATGTTTCATAATATTTTTCTTCATTACCCTTTCATACACTTTCATAATATGTGATGTTAGACTCACAGGCCTATAATTACTTGCCTCTAGTCTTGATCCACTTTTGAAAGTAGGGGTAATATGAGGCCGCCACTCGAACAACCGTCTATCTGCAAATTTTCGGATTTTGAGTTATACATACTTTCGAATCCAGCAACTCTTCTTCTATATACTAGTGTTTAGAAATTGTAAAAAAAATATGTTTTTCACGTTCATAATCTAGAGAGACTGAGAGTAACTAGAATTATAAATGCGCAATATTTGTGAGTTGTTATACGAGTGAAAGAGCCTGGGATGAAAATGAATCGAATAACAGTATATCTGCAAAATTTGCAGATAAGCGGTTATTCGATGGAAAAGGAGCCCGGATAATGTTCTGTCGAACAAAACGTTATTGGCATGCGTCCACCAATGAGGTTCTTTGATTTGGTATGACGTCATATTTAAAGGGCACTTAGTTTGGCTGTCAAGTTCTCGTGTTCCGTGGTTTACCTTATAATTTTCATTAAGCATTGTTTCTGACAAAAATAACAGTTATTGTGATCATCAACTATGGGTAGAAAGCACAAGGAATCGAATGAAATTGAAAACAACGCAGTAATATGTAGTACTCAATGTGAAAAGAATAATGTGAGTGCACACGTAATTACTCCTCGGTCTTTTTATGGTAAAAAATCAGTGAAAATACCTTCCAAACAGTATACCTTAATGGATTTTAAAATCTATTAGCCTATCATTACTGTACCCAATATTGGATAGTCAGATGTGTTAAATGGGGAAAAAAAAGTTAGTCATGCTCTTTTTTTATGCACAATTATGTGTAATCCAAAAAAAAATGGTGCTAGTAAATCTTACATCCTACCATGCTTTTAGGGCTATAGTATGCTTTAACACATCTTTTTTAGGTATGTAGTTATGTGATTGCACCACGTAGGCCTACTATGAATGATGACCAAAGACGTGTCATAAGGAAAGTTTCATAACTGAATAATTTTACAGACCACCATTCTTATACAATAAAGTTTTTTAATTTTTATATTTCTTCTTCCCATCATTATATAATTATACTAGTTTTTAATCATTTAAGTTTCTAAAATCTAGGCTAATATAATGTCGAAGAAGAAAAATTACATCATACCATTCATAATTATCACTTATATATGAATTCCAATGTTGACAAACTTCGGTTTTTTGCAGTTATAGTGTTGTTTGAGATACATTTTGGATAGACAGATAATATTTACTCACATATTTGTAAAGAGCATGCTTTTAGCTTCATTTTGAAAAAAAGAATGATGTCATAGCATAAATAATAACGGAAATATGATAACGTAAACATTGCAAAACTTCAATCGCGTTTTTCTCCGATTTCTGTTTTGTGCAGATAGACGGTTGTTCGAGTGGTGGCCTCATATATGCTAATTTGTGCTCATCATAAATCTTGCCTGTATCTACACTTTGTCTTAATAATATTGCAAGTGGCTTTGCAATAGAATGAACTACTTTCTTTAACAAAATAGCAGGAATTTCATCAGGCCCTGCTGCAGCTCCATTTTTAATTTCATTAATATCCTGCACAATATCAGCTTCATTAATATCTATGTCAGCTAAATTTTCACTATTTTCGTCCCTTACTTCTATATCATTATCTTCATTATCTCTTCTAGGGGTGAATTCTCTCTTATATCATTCTGCCAATATGTTGCAAATTTCCTTTTTTTCATTCGTTAATCTCCCTTCAATTCTTAGAGGGCCAATTTCTATTCTTCTTTTATTCATCTTTTTCGCATATGAGTATAATAGTTTGGGGTTTTGCTTGATATTTATTAGGGTTTTTTCTTCCAAGTCCCGTTTTTCATTTGCTTTTGATTGTATAATCTTTTGTTCTGCATTTTCTATCTTACTTTTTAGTTCTATAACTTTCCATGCATTTTTTTTCTTTTGCAAGACCTTTTTTCCACTTTCTGATTTTCTGGAACAAGATCCTTCTGTCTCTTGGTATGCATGACTGATGTTTACTTTTCTTCTTCGGTATATATTTATCCACTATTTTCTCTAATATTTTATATAATATCTCCGTATTTACCCTTATGTCAGAGAGATAGGGAAATTAAATGTTATAGGTGTGGGCAGACAGGACAAGAATGGGCATTATGCTAGGATGTGTAAGGAATAGCATGTGTAATGGAAGATCATGTAGCAAGTGTGTTTAGGCAGAAGAGAATGAGTCAGGCTGGGAATTCGGGAAACAGGTGTTAAGGGGATTCAGTTGGGTAGGTCCTCTAGTGTGTGGGCAATAAAGGTGATGCATGTGTGCAAAGGATTGTTGAATGAAGAAAGGTTCAGGGATAGAGCCCATGAGTGTAAGAGTAAGGTGCAAAGGGGTATGTTTAGTTACTTTGATTGATACCGGCTGCAGCGTCAATGTTTGTCTTTTAAGAATGGATGTGATAAGTTACAGATTGAGTGTGAGGTTAGGAAGTGTAAAGGGGGGCTATGAGGAATAGGGAATTTCAGCATGCCTGTGGTGGGAAAGTTCTGTGAAAGTATAGAAATCGAGGGAATGAATGATAAGTATGATATGTTGCTAGGGTATAGGTTCTTGAAGAAGTGTGGGATGGTGGTCCATCTGAGGGCAGACATGATTGAGTTGCAGATGAAAGGGAATGTACATAGGAGTTGTACTTGGATAGGGATGGAGGGTTAGACAATAAGGTATGGAATGGGGTGCCATTGGGATCGCTAATGGTGACAAGTGTGAATATGTGTTTGAAGGTGTGGATGCGAACAAGTTGGTAAGAGCGAGTGTGCATGTGTATGACAAAGTCATAGACATGGAGAATCCTCGGGTTTTTGTGGCCTCATTGCCAAGTGTTGGGTATACATGAGGGTGATTGTGTAGGGTTACTATACATGTAGGTGAATGCAGACGACGAAAGATACATTAGGATGCGACGGGCGATGACAGGTAGTGTGAAAGAAGGTGATAGTTGGAAGTATGATGAGTTGAGAGAAAGAGTTAGGGTGGATAAAAATGTTAGTGATGGTGACAGGGAGCAACTGATGCAGATGTTGTGGAATAGGTGAAGTGTATTGAGCTTTGGAGACGAGGATTTTGCGGGGTCTAAGCTTCCGGAATCTAAAATAGTTCTGGAAGATGATATCCCCATATATCAGCGTCTCCGACACTTTTCCTTGCCTATCACTTGAGAGATTGAGTAGTGTGAGGAACTTGAGAGAGTGGGAGTGATAGAGAGGAGTGAGATTGCCTGGAATAGACCCATAGTCCTTGTACGAAAACTGGATGGAAGTTTGCGGGTGTGTGTAGATTACAGAAGGGTGAATGAAGCAACTGTGAAGGAGTGATTTCCAATGAATGTGGTGTCTGATTGTGTGTACAAGATGCATGGAATGAGGGTGTTTACCAATTTAGACCTGGGAAGGGGCTATTATTAGATGCCTCTTGAGGAGGGGAGCAGGCCTGTTACAGCAATTAGTTTTGGTTGAGTATGGAAGAAAGCATAGGGTAAATAAAGGGAATAAAGTGGAAGGGTGAGGAATGCACAATAGAGGGGTTATTGTTAGGGTAGAGATGGTTGATAAAACATAAAATACAAATAAGCCTGCGGAGGGAATGGATGAGACTTACAGTGTGTGTGAGTTTGAGTTGACAGAGTTTAGTGAGATTTCGACAGGAGGGGAACCAAGTAGTAGGGAGGTAATTGAAAGTTTGAATGAGTTCCTTCAGGAATTTGATAGGAATATGAGAGATTTGGTAGCAGAGATATGGGGACTAGAGTTAGAAGGGGTAGATGAGATACTTAATGAGATTTGGGAGTACTGTAGCGAGGGAGATAATGGGAATGTGGATGAAAGTGGTCTAGAGGTGATGAGACCGAGGAGTGTATGAGGGGCTTCAAACAAGATCCAGGGGGCCAATATCCGAACATCCCTGGGTGTTAAGAAAAGCGATATTGTGTGGATGTTGTGTGTATGTGAGGAGACGTTGTCAAATGTAACAGGGGAGGAAATATGGAGGAGTGATGTAGTGGTTGCATTTGACAACGTTCACAAGGTTGCTTGTAATAGAGAGAGAGAGAGAAGGAAAATTTGTCTGTATCTCACAAACGAGTGCTAAAGACTGTGCTTACCATATCAAAGACTTTGGAGCAGCAGAATTGTCAGATATGATAGTATAAAATGCCTAGTCTTGGCAAAAGAACTCAAGAAAATGGATGACACCAGCGCATTTAAAAACAATCGCATGAATTTTTTTTTATTTTACAAAGCTTCCAACAACTTCCAATTCTCTCAAGCTACACATCAAAAGAGCTTATCTTCAAGCCAATAGAGGGTACAGTATATTAGAGGACAAAGAAGGCTTTTAAAACTAAAATGATTTTGGATATATAGAAAAAGGGGCAGGCTGGAATCATCAAATCATTCTACAACAGCTACCTGATGATTTTCCTTTCCCATGTAATTGAAAGACTATTCAAAAATAAATATATGCAGATGTAAAATAAACTCAATAGCATGTTCCAGATTTTGTTTTTGTGAAAATTCAAGTAAATATAGGAATGATTGTGGTTGTATAAAAAACTTAGTTTGGTAAGATGAAATATTTGTGTGTAAATATGATATATATATATATATATATATATATATATATATATATATATCTATATATATATATATATATATATATATATATATCTATATATCTATATATATATATATATATATATATATATATATATATATATATATATATACAGATATATATCTATCTATATCTATATCAATATCTATATCGATATATATCTATATATATATATATATATATATATATATATATATAATATATATATATATATAGATATATGATATTGATATAGATCTAAATATAGATATCGTATTCTGTATATATATAATATATATTATATATAATTCTTATATATAATAATATATCTAGATATATATATATATATTATATATATATATTATAATATGATATATATATATATATAATGTATATTATATATATTTATATATATAGATAAGATTATATATATATATAAATATATAAATTAATATATATTATATAAATATATGTATATATATATACAGATATAATCGATATCTTGATATTATATGCAATAATATAATATCTATATAATAATAGATATATAATATATAGATATATATATAATATATATCTATATATATATATATATATAGATATAGATATTGATATAGATATAAATATAGAGATATATCTGTAATATATCTAATATATATATTATATATAATATATATATATATATATATATATATAGATATCATATGAATATATAATATATATAAATATTTATATATATATATAATTACATTACTATATATAATATGATATTATATATCTATATATATAGATAGATATAGATATATAGATATATAAATATATATATAGAGATATATATATGTCTATAATCTATCTAATTATAATATATATAATAATTATATATAATATATATATAATATATATATATTCTATATAATCCTATAAATATTTATTTAGCATATATATATATAGATATATATATATATATATATCTATAGATATATATCTATATATAAATCTATATAATTAGAGATTGGATATAGATATAGAATCGACATAGATAATATATTATATATATATATATATAATAGTATATATTATAATATATATATATATATTAGTATCTATAAAATAATATGGTATCAGATATATATATATATATATCCCTATATATATAATTCTATATATATATCTATATTATATATAATATATATATATATATATATATATATATAATATATATATATAATAT
>NC_087221.1:3611996-3621996 GCF_015104395.2 Macrobrachium nipponense | reverse complement strand
CCAGATTAGCCATAAGGGCGATTTTCACTCTACAGAGAGGAGGAGTCGCCATAGGCTAGCCACACCTTGAAGGATACCCGCAGTAAACAAGTGATTCTTCCAGAAAAACAGTACATTTTGAAAACAACACGGGAGCATATACAATTTAATATCATGAATTTTTACACAAACTTTCCCAACAAAAATTATTATTAATGAAAAGACGAAAGAAAATATAAATATATATATTTCGAGCAAGAGAATGAGGGAGAGAGAATATCACTGTGGTGAATTAAAGTTTCATGTAATTTAATTTTGTTTACACTCATAAGGTAAATTGCAATTATATAAAATTTTACAAAATTCAGTATGTAAAGAAATTAGAAAAATATGTATATATAATATATCTGAAGGACGACACGTCTTATGCACCACTTCCTGATTTCTATGATGTCTCTACTCTCTTTAATTCTTTCCTATATGAAGGTCTTATATTTATTATTTATCTTCTTGTTCACCATTTCATTCGTTGCATCAGAACACTTTTTCTATATATATATATATATATATATATTTATATATATATATATATATATATATATATATATATATATATATATATATATATATATATATGTGTGTGTGTGTGTGTGTGTGTGTGTGTGTGTGTGTGTGTGTGTATGTGTGTGTGTGTTTAATAGTATATTATACAATACATTAAGAGAGATCTCAAAACAAAACAAATAATTGGTGCCTTCCTCAGGACGTTTAATCAGTTATATTCCAAAGTAAAGGAAAAATAAGAAAATAAATTGAGGATATTTCTTTATATGCTAAAAAAGTTCCTAAATGGTACTTAGGATTGCTGATTGCAAAACAGTGTACCGTAATGACTGGTTACACAAAGACAGCGTAGCGTAGACTGGTTACACAAAGATTTATCACCTTTTCACTTTTATAATTTCCTACACTAATTTTATACACTACAAACTGTTTGGTGTATTTGTAGAAGAGTCAGTTATTTTGAGTTTCTAAAAGCTAGTTTATTTTTTATCAAAGATACAAATATGTATACATGAGTTTTATCTATCCTCATTATGTAGTCTTTGCAGTGTTGTCCAAATAACATGAATCCAGCATGACTCTTCCAAGAGCTTTGGGCGATATGGCCCCACTCAATTTTATATCTTGATAAGAACAGTCAGTCGCTAAGTAGCGTAATGTGGCACTTTGCCTTTCACAGGGCGTTGTGGCTATCGTCATACATGTGTCCTTTTGTACGACCGTTATAATCTTCCTACAAAATTGAATGTTGCCTCGTCCACCCTCACGTTTATCATAGCAATCCCTGGGTGCTACCTGTATTTCCTTTAAAAGCAATAAATGCGAGTTTTTCTCTCTTCAACAACCAGTCATTGACCCAATATTCTTTTTCGTTGCTTTTCTTTATTGTTATACTGGCTGCAACGGCACAGTCTGAGCATAAATGGTTCATTATCAGATATTCCCTCCGCCACGTCCGAACTGTATGGCTGCCAACTTTAGACTGACTACTTTGTTCAGACCTGGCAGTAACGTGAGTTAGCAGTCATTTTTTTTGGAGTATCCTCCCACTCTGTTCTCATCATACGACCAGATCGACTGTGAGTGGCGTTACCTTTATCATAGCAATTCCTGGGAGCTACCTGAATTTCCTTTAACAGCAATAAATGTGAGATTTTCTTTCAACAACAACCAATCATTGACCCCATATTCTTTTTCGTTGCTCTTTTTTCATTGTTATATTGGCTGCAACTGCACAGTCTGAGGATATATGGTTCATTATCAGATATTCCTTCCACCACGTTCGAACTGCGTGGCTGCCAACTTAAGACTGACTACTTTGTTCAGACCGGGTAGTAATGTGAGTTAGCAGTAATTTTTTTGGAGTCTCCTCCCACTCAGTTCTCATCGTATGACCAGATCGACTGTGAGTGGCCCGCCTTAAGGTTTTTAGTTAATAAAACCCCATTCCATTTTTTTCTATTTATTCTAAAGCACTCTTATAATAAAACCCCATTCCATTTTTTATTTATTCTAAAGCACTATTGTGGTGGGATCACAAGCTTAAAAAACAAGCTGGCAAATCCCCCCCTCATAAACCTAGTCACTCCAGCTGCCCAACTCACCCTCAGTCACACTTTTTACTTTACACTTCAGGATACAGCAGGACAATTGAACTATACCTACACACAGAACAAAAAAACACATAAAAAACACAAACACATGTACTTACCAACACTCCAGATACTCCGGGCTTTGCTGTGCTGTCTGCCGTCGAGGTTGCAGAGATATCAACCACAACCCAATAACAAAACAACACCCAAGGACTACAACCCAACAACCAAGGACCACAATAACACAACAACAACCAAGGAACACAACCACAACTCAACACAACAATCAAGGACCACAACAACACAATAACAACCAAGGAACACAACCTCAACTCAACAACACAACCACAACCCAATCACCAACAACACAAAAAATCAGGCAACAACACAAAAGGCAACATACACACCCACTAAAAACATCAAGGAATAATAACAACAAGAACAACCCTCAACCACAGCAATCACATACAACAAAAACTCAGGAACTCAAAAGTACAACAAATCCAACAATACAGGCACAACGACTCTTAAGCAACAACACCAAACTTACAACAAATCAATAAAACAAATCAATAACACACAAAACTCAACTGACTTTCAATTCCTCCAATAAACTCCTGTCAACACTATTTATCATCATCAGCTCTCACCAAAGACTGACTGAAAAACTCACTGAAAACACAGAACTCTAACAATCAACAACACCAGCAGACAGCCCAGAACTCACCAACAGCCAATCCAGTCGTTAACGATCCATACAACAATTTCTCTCTCTCTGTCTCTCTGTCTGTCTGTCTGTCTCTCTCTCTCTCTCTCTCTCTCTCTCACACACATACACACACACACACACACAAACATTGTCAAATGGAACTCCATAACTCCTCCATATTTCCTCCCCTGTTACATTTGACAACATCTCCTTTCACTCACAACACCCACGGATGCTCGGACGCAGGTCCCCTGGATCTTGTTTGAGGGCCCTCATACACACTCTCAGTTAAACTGCCATCAACTTCTCCCAGACCACTTCCAGTCAGACTACCATTACTATACCCCTCACTACTATCCTCCCAAATCCCATTCACTACCCTCATCTACCCCTTCCAACTCTTGTCCGAATATCTCTTGTAACTCTGCCACCAAATCACTTACCTCATTTACACTCCTGCCAAACTCCCGAAGAGACTCATTCATACTGCCAACTACATCCTTACCACCTGATTCCCTTCCCGGTGAAACTTCACTAAACCCTGACAATTCAAACCCCCCCAGCTATATGTATCATTCCTCCCGTCAAAGTCATCTGTATTACACGCCTTATCCACCATTTTTACCCTAACACTAACCCCTCTATCATCTAGTTCGCGTTTCTCCCTTTCATTCCCTTTCCTTAACTTCCTCCGCTTTCTTCCATACTCAACCAACACTAACCGCCGATCTTCCAGACCAATTTGCTCACTGACACTCGGCTCACATTTATTCACCCTCAACCACTCACTCATCACATTATCCCGAACACACTGTCGCATACTAGAGGACCCACCCAACTGAATCCCCTTTTCACTTAGTTTCCCGAATTCCCAGCCTGACTCATCCTCTTTCGCCTACACACTCTTGCTACGTGACCTTCCATTCCACATTCAACACACTTCGCATGCTGTTCTTTACACATCCTAGCATAATGGTCATTCTTCCCACAGTTACCGCAAACCACATTCATACGGGTACCCCGACATCCACCAGCTATGTGCCCTACCTGTCCACACCTATAACATTTAATATCCCTATCTTTCTTACACTCACTCGCCAAATGCCCCATTTGCCCACACCTAAAGCACGCTCCTAACGCCCACCGACATTCATTCTTCCTGTGTCCTGGCTTTCCACATCTATAACATTGCTCTCCTCGCTCATGACCAACTGACCCTACTCTTCCAACAATCGCACTCCTATCTCTTTCAGGGCTAACTACACTCACGTTACTTGCCCTAATGCTCCTATCTACCACTCGCTCTGCCATTCGCCTCGGCCCTTCCAACACTGCCTCCCTATAGCTTCTAAACTCTGGTACAACCTCAGCTACTTCAGTCCTAACACTAACACTCCTACTCTCTTTCATAAACCTATCTAACTCGTAATCCTCTACTATTTCTAAAATGTCGTTCCATGTTAACCTTTCATTCGTCCATCGCATTTTTTCCTTACGTTTCAGATTTATAAACTCATAAACACTCTGTGGTACAGTCGCCAACAACTTCCGAACTAGCTCCTTACACTCATTTATCCCTTTGTCCCCAAACTTTTTCCTGGCTAATGTTTCTAACCTACAGACATACATCGACAACGACTCACCAACATTCATTCTTGATTCTTTAAAATCTTACTTTCTCCTTTATCTAACGCTACTCTTTATCCTCTTTGCCTGTTCTACAATCCTAGCTTTTACACTCTCATACAGCACATTCCTTACACTTATCATTACCCCATACATACTCAACAAAATTCCCATCAAAAAGCTATCTAACACTCTTGCCCAGACTCTCTTGTTATCCCATACTTTGCCTCACAATACCTCTCATGCTCCTCAAAAAAGTCCCCTATGTCCCTACTACTATATTCCTTGTATTGTGCACATCGGAGTACCTCTCTCATATACACAGCCTCTCATACCTCCTGCTCATTCTCACTCTCGCTACTTCCATTCTGACTCTTCTTTCCCTCTTCCGAAAAACACAACCACAACTCAATATAACAATCAAGGACCACAACAACCAAGGAACACAACAACAATTCAACAACACAACAAAAAAAAAAGAACACAATCACAACCAAAGACCACTGCACAATTAATCACCAACAACACAAAAAATCAGGCAACAACTCAAAAGGCAACATACACACCCACTAAAAACATCAAGGAATAATCACAACAACAACCCTCAACCACAACAATCACATACAACAAAAACTCAGGAACTCAAAATCACAACAAATCCAACAATACTGGCACAACAACTCTTAAGCAACAACACCAAACTCACAACAAATCAATAAAACAAATCAATAACACACAAAACTCAACTGCCCTTCAATTCCTCCAATAAACTCCTGTCAACACTATTTATCATCACCAGCTCACATCAAAGACTGACTGAAAACTCACTGAAAACACAGAATTCTAACAATCAACAACACCAGCAGACAGCCCAGAACTCACCAACAGCCAATCCAGTCGTTAACAATCCATACAGCAATTACTCTCTCTCTCTCTCTCTCTCTCTCTCTCTCTCTCTCTCTCTCTCTCTCTCCTCACACACACACACACACACACACAGACGTTGTCAAATGGAACTTCATAACTCCTCCATACTATCAGGGTTTCGTCCCTCTAAGGAATGAATGTCACAAACTCAGTTAATATGTCATGCGCTTCCCTTTCTTGTTCCTGAGACAGAACATCATCCCATCCTATCCCTTCCTCCCAAAGTTCATGTAAAAAAAGTTTCCCCTGACAAATAGGGGACTAACTAATCCTAAGGGATCAATATTGGCTACTAAAGATGACAGAAGTTTGTGTTTCATTATTCTGAGGTGGATATTGGGTTTATTAGTTCTCTTGCTAGCATTTCAAACTTAAGCAATCAATGTCTCTATTCCATGTTATCCCTAACACTGTGATTTCATTAAGTTCATTACATTCTAGTCGCTCAGCTAAAGGCATGTGGGCTTCATCTAACAATGATTTGGTTTGCACATATGCAACTTATAGCTGGTTATAAGACTCAAAAGTTTGAATATAGTTATCTACATAAAAAGACTTCATTAATTCTTCCCTCCCTTTCTCTTGGAGGTGAGCCCTAAGCACTTGTTGCAGTATATAGGGATTAGTGGTGACACCAAATACCACGATTTGAAAGGTGTACGTGGCCGCTGGTAAAGGCCTTCGTCACCACAAGAAATGGGCGTATTTAGTGTCCTCGGCATTCAACAAAACACAATTAAATGCTTTCGGGATGTCTAATATTAATGCATAAGGGTGACTCCTGAATTTGATCAGCAAATCATTAACATTATGACTAGGTTAGGACCCAGATATAGACAGTCGTTTTAACGAGAGTTCACCATTAACTTTGGACGAAGCGTTGAATACTTTGTGTGTTGAAAGGCTCTCCTTTACTTCGAAGTGGGGTAAATAGTAGCCTTCAACTTTTGGATTTTCGACTTCCTTAATGAAGCCAGCTGCAAGATACGGTCTCTGAGATCTCAGAGACAATGTTACGGTGTCGAAATATCCTGGCCAAGGGTCGACACAGTGTTACTGCCTCTGAGAGAGGTCCGCTTCAGGTTTGATATGAAATAATAATAAAAAAAAATATTTCAACACCAACAGTTGAAACTGGGGATACGAATATAGAAAGAAACACTAACACAACAAAGGTTTATTTACAAGCTTACTAGCAAAGGTAAATGCAGAATGGTATCTCCTATTTACATAAAAAGATAGAATCTTACACTGCATGAACTGGGGGAACAGTCAGGCAATTCAAATACTTGCTAGTCAATTTGGTAATCCAAGGCAGTGGCTTCACAAAAGTAGAGTGGGAATTGCAGACGTCCTCTTGACTCCGTATTGCAGAAAATAGTATACTTGTAAGGCAGGAAATCCCCAAAACCTGTAGCAGGACCTTTCCTTCTCTGAAGTCTGCTCTACGTCGAGATAACACGGTAGACCACACCTGAAGACCAGCATCCAACCAACTCTCGAGCAACTTTTCTTCTGATTGATACTTCGTCGGTTCCTTCATCTCTAGTCTCTCTCTGACGATCACGGCTGCTGATCTCTCACTGATAATCTGATCTGTGGCTCTTACTAACTGGTGATCTCTCTCTTTTACGATCTCTTCCTCTTACAATCACTCCTCTCCAAAGTTCGACCATCGTATCTATACGACACTCTGGGGGTGGAGCCTACGGCGAGCGTCACAGACTCCCGAGATTTCTAGAAACTCTTAGATGAATCTAGACGAGGTATTGCATCACGTGACGACGAGATCCACAACACTCCTGCCGATTCTAGAACCATCATGATAACAGGCACCTCCAACACATTGCGCTAATGCCTCCTTGCTGCCGAACTTCTTGAAAATGCGTTCTTCTTTCCTTTAACTTCCTTTGCTATGAAGCAATTACCATCACACGCCCCCCCAAAAGATTTTATTTTTTTCTAAAGAGGAACAAGAATTAAACAGCAGGGAACAATTCTGCATAAAGCTTTAATCCAGTCAACCACGCACGCTTCTCCACACACACTCACTCGTGCGATAACAGAAAACGGTTATTGGGCTACTCATTCTGAAAACTCTAGAGAGGCTATCAGCTAATACATTATCCTTCTCTCTTACTTTTTCCGTTTTCTGGACTCTGATTAAAACTTATGAATACTAAAACACCTCTTGTGTTTTTTTTCTCAAAACTAATCTCACTCAGCAACACTGTTACACGGGCGGAGGCCACGGCACGGGGTTTTGTTTATAATTCTGAAGCAAATTTACATTCATTGCCTTTGCTCTACTCTTACCCACATTAATTCTATGATATATATTTTCCCTCTCCTGTAACACTGAAAAAGGACCTTCGAACTTATAAGGTAAAAATGGACTTTCTCTCGAGACTAGTACTAATACTTTATCTCTTACACACAAACTTCTCTTGTTAGATCTCAGATCAAGCTTTCCTTCAGTTCCCCCTTGACTTCCGTTCGGGTTTTCTTTCGGTAAGTGCCAAGCGCTTCCGTTCTCCTCCGCTAGTTGCCAAACATCTCTTAGATTGTTTTTATAATACTCAAGATTAGTTATGCTATCATCTCTACCCTTACTTCTAGGCAAAGTTCCGAACATATTTATAAATAGATTCTCAAAAGATAAGCCAACTGAAGGAATATTACACAACTGAACTCTGGGATTTACTTGAATCGGTTTCCCGGCAATTTGATATTCATGACAGCTGAAAGCATACCTCTTCACGTCATTTTTCATCTTAAGTCAAAAGTACGCCCTACTAATACACTTGAAAATTTTATTTACTCCTAAATGTCCTTGCTCATCATGTGCTAACTTCAAAACTAGCTCATGAAACTTCCTAAGAACTACTAATTTTTCTGTGATTCCCCCTTCACTACCAGACTTAGGACAAACATAACACGAAACTTCGTCGGTTACACAAAAAGTTTCCTTACACACATCATCGAGATTATCATCCTGCTCACATGAAAAAATTTGGGTTAGTGTCTCATCCTCTCTCTGCAACTTGACTAGCTCATCCTTATCCAAAACGTTAGAGCCTAATTCATCACCGTAACTAGTACTAGATACTGGTACATTGGCTCTCACTGTCAACGATAGAGTTAGGTCTCTCAGCCACACTCATGCCAAGATCAGCCTCGCTACCTCTATCACACACGTTCGAATCCACGAACTCACTCACGTTCGAATCCACGAACTCACTCACGTTCGAATCCACGAACTCACACTCGTTCGAATCCACGGACAAATTATGACCGTAGTCTACGTCTGTATCTAAACCTGACCTAGTTACTACCATTACAGGCACTGGAATATTCCTCACAACAGGATTCACATTCTTGGATAAAGCTAAGTCATTACCGACAATAATGTCAACGCCTTCAACGGGCAAACTGTCCACAACTGCAAGTTTTACTTCTCCTGACACTACCTGACTTTCTAAATTCAACTTCAACAAAGGACAAAGAACACAAGTGTTAGGAAATCCACCCAACATAACTATCCTACTGTTATCTCCCTGAATTGAAAACTTGTAAACTTTGTATCACTTGCTCTCTTCAAAAGGTTCTATCTCAAGATGTTATTCCTTGTAATTACTTAAGAGAATATATGTATTTTGCTAAGTCCAAGAGTTTCCTGCCATCCTTCAATATGACTGATGTGTGAACAAAGAAATCTGTCGAAGTCCAGGCCTACCGGCCAAGAGAGAGAGAGAGACACTGAGAGGGGGGGGACTGAGGTATGTCTCTATAACAAACTGCAGTTCACTTAGCGAATCCTAAACGAAACTCCGCGACTGTCTGTCACTTCATTGAAGTGGGTCCAGTCGTTATACACACACACACACACACACACACACACACACACACACACACATATATATATATATATATATATATATATATATATATATATATATATATATATATATATATATATATATATATATATATATATACTACGAAATCGCACAAGTATACACCTGATTTTGTTTATTATCTGAAGCCACTGGGAAAATTTAAAAAAGAAAGGCAGAATGACAAGTACTTTTTTCCGTTATATATATAAATATATATATAATATATATAATATATATAATATAATTATATATGATATATATATATATATATATATATATATATATATATATATATATAGAATCGCACAAGTATACACCTGATGTTTATATCTGAAGCCACTGGGAAAAATAGCAGAATGACAAGTACTCCGTTATATATATATATATATATATATATATATATAATATATATATTATATATATTATATATATTTTTATATAATATTATATATATAATATATTTTTTTTATATATATGTGTGTGTGTGTGTGTGTGTGTGTGGTGTGCGTGTGTGTGTGTGTATGTGTGTGTGTAAATATACATTTAAACACACACACACACACACACACACATACATATATATATATATATATATATATATATATATATATATATATATATATATATATATATATATATATATATATATATATATATATATATATATATATATATATATATATATGTCCTTTTGTATGAAAACG
>NC_087221.1:3605611-3611496 GCF_015104395.2 Macrobrachium nipponense | reverse complement strand
CGTTTTCATACAAAAGGACACACACACACACACACACACACACACATATATATATATATATATATATATATATATATATATATATATATATATATATAATATATATATGTGTGTGTGTGTGTGTGTGTGTGTGTGTGTGTGTGTTTAAATGTATAATTTACACACACACATACCACACACACGCACACACACACACACACACAAGCACACACACACACAGACACACACACACACACACATATATATATATATATATATATATATATATATTATATATATATATATATATATATATATATATATATATATAACACGGAAAAAGTACTTGTCATTCTGCCTTTCTTTTTTAAATTTTCCCAGTGGCTTCAGATAATAAACAAAATCAGTGTAGTCAAGCTTTGTTTCTTTACTGTGAAATGGGGCAGGTAATACCCCTCTACTTGTGCATAATGAACTTCCTCAATGAAGCTTGCTGCTAAATACACCTGAAGTGCATTCAGTTGTGTGAGGGCAGTATGGTAATTATCATTTGATCATCCTGACCCACAGAATGGCAAACTCACTTGATAGCTCCGATCGGTCTTGGTGATACTCTGCTGGACTTTTTCCATTGCTGCATGCCCAGACGTAGTAAACTGTTCGTGAGGCACAATACCAATTGGTCCAGTTCCATTATACATCAACACCTTGAGCTTTTTCTACTAACCTACACACTGAGGCACCCTCCTGTATGACGGGAGGGTGCCGCTGTGTGTATAGGTTAGTAACCCCATTATGTGTAACAAACACGCTAACTCCATCTACCTTTTCCATTCCAATTAAAAAAAATTAAAGTAAATGGCTCCAATTAGTAAATTAACATTTCTCTAAAAATCTCCCCTTATCTCTACACCAGCCATTGTACACCCTTTATTTTGTAAGTTGCTCTTTACATTTGTTAATCCAACATTATGAATAGGTGTGATATCACATCATCATGTACACCAACTTTGATCTGACAACCAGCTTGCCCATATGCACTCAAAACATGAATAAACATAAAATTCCCCCTTGACTACTTGTAAGCCAAAGGATGCAATATTCAGAGAAACATATTTGATAACAGGCAAATTCAGTCTTCACACCAACCAACAGGAGGTCGCATTGGGCAGCAGGGTGGCTGGTAAATCAGCATTTTCGCGTTCACGCATGGTTTCTCCTTTTTCCCCCCTTTAGTTTAATTCCCCTGACTTATGTTTTAACTTGAATCTGTTTGGTTCTGACTTTGATTCTTAATAGGCTGAGACACTACATGAGTAGAAGGTCGACTGGATTGATTGGAAACCTGGACCTGGTTGCTGAAGGCGTACTGGGCCACGATTTACTATTGGTACTTTCATAAACTAGACTATGATGACGCCCATTACATGGCTTGCAGTTGTGTTTGCTGCTGCACTGTTTGCTATATGCCCAGAAGCAAAAACAATTAAAGCATTTCTGAGACAAGATAAACTGGCGCTTCTTTGCTGAGGCATTTGAATGTTTATTGCAATTGAATGCAGAGTAATCTCCATTGCAGAACATAGTTTTCAATGCCTCCTCCAAAGCCAAAGGTGAACTCTCACTGAATGATTGATTGTATCCAGGGCCTAACATGGTCAAGATACTGTACTACCTGTTGAACAAATTTAGACATAACCTTCATGCCATAACCTCAGATGTTTCCAAGCCATTCCTCATGGCTTGCTTGACCCTAAAGATACTAAATATGCTTGTTTTCTATGGCATAAGATGCCAACACAAATGGTCACCTTCCCACTCCGAGTCGTAATTTTTGGTGTCATAACTAGTCTTTACCCCTATTGTAGCAAGTACTTAGGACCCATCTAGGGGAAAAAAGGGGGAGAAGACCTGATCAGATCCTTTTACATGGACAGGAATTATTTACAGACCTTTGAAACCTTAGAAGAGATGGGAAAGGATTATGTGAAAAAAGTTAAGTCATTGCTAGATGAGGCTCACATGTCATTGATGGGGTGGGCCAGTAACAATATGAACTTTGACCAACAGATTGGAGGAAAGGAGCCAAGGGAAATCTCAATTTTTGGTATGAACGGAATAGGGAGAAAGATTGCTTGAGTCTGAAACCATGTAGGGGGATCAGTGGGAGCAGGCAGGGCACACTGCTTACGAAATGTAAACTTTTGTCATTGCTCATGTCCAATTTTGATTCTTTAGGACTTGTTGGTCCAATTTTTGTAAGAGGCAAAATCTTCCTCCAAGACTTGTGGGAAACGGGAATAGGATGGGATGACGTTTTAAGCAGAGAAAAGCAAGAACAAGCCAGTAAAATTCTTGAGGAATTCATGCACATCCACACTTAAGAATTCAAAAGAGGGATCGTGATAGGAGAAACAGAATTATATCTTTTCACTGATGCATCTAGCAAGGCTTATGGGGCCGTCACGTAATAAAACAGGAGGAAGGACAAGTTGACATCCTCACGTCAAAAATAAGGGTAACCCCAAGAAGGCAAGCCAGCTTAACCATCCCCAGATTGGAATTATTAGCATTGTTGTTGGGGTTCAGGTTGGGGAAACATTTGAAAAGGATCTTAAATTTTCATGAAGTCACCACTTGGACTAATAGTAAGGTAGCCATGGCCTGGGTAGCTAGCAAGGAGGGGAACAAGATCACATTCATATCGTTCATATCAAACAGAGTAGGGGAAATTAATGCTATTCAACAGGAATGTGAAGTTGATCTAAGATACGTGCCCAGCAAGTACAACCCTGCTGACACCCTGTCCCGAGGTTCCACGTTGAAGGACCTGAGTCAAAATCACATGTGGTAAGAGGGACCAGTCTTTCTTCATGTGAAAGGCCTGGCTGAACCGTCAGCGAGAAGTGATGAAACACCAAATCAACACCTTGTCCAAGTTGTTGCAGCCCTCGAAGAATTGAGGGAAGAAGGGAACGGGACTGCCTCCGCTCTCCAAACTATGGGAACCCTGGGGAGTAACATTAATTTTGTTTCTTTGCTTAGAATACTGATTCATTTCTGTAATTAGAATAATGAGTTATGTCCTAAAGTTTGCATGCTGCAAGGTGGACCCCTTCTTAAAACTTCCATATATGAAACAATGGCACCACTTCCCTACAGTTTGTGACCACTTAGAAAATGGAGTGCAAATACCTGCACACATCAACAATTTCATTGAACAGTTAGGTTTAATTACAAGAAACAGGGTTGTGTATACCTAAAGTGGATTAAGAGTTGTATCAAATTGTAAAAGTGAACTAATACTGTTGCCTTCAAAAGGAAAATTAGTCACATTGTATCTTGAGCACCTCCAAAACCACACACATGCATTGTGGTGTTAATGTATAAATCACACTCTTTTGGTAGGAATGTTGGAGCCCAGGGTTGAGTGCCATAGCCAAGTGAGTGGTAGGGAGATGCAGAGCATGTATCATAGCCTTCAGGCCTCTCTCAGCCAACCACTGCCTCCTCCCTTCCCAACTGACAAGGTTGGAGTGGACCACATCGGCCTGATAAGGGTTGAAGGGGAGGGGGGTGGGTTAGGATACCTCCTTAACATTACTTGTCTGGCCAGCAGTGCAGTGTACCTGGACAATTGCAACGGGCTGGATGTTGACACTTTCGTATTACTCTTGAGGAGATTTGCTGCCACTCACGGGGCACCATTCAGAATCTACAGTCATAATGCCACAATCTTTTGTGGGGCGAGCACCTTCTTGAGTGAAGTGTATGATGAGGACGGGACTCATTGAGTCTTAGGGGAAGGGGAATGAAATGGACCTTCCAGACCCCCAGATCTCCTGAAAAGGGAGTTTCTTTGAGAGATTAAGAGGGGTGGTAAAGCGCATGCTTGCAACCACCGTATAGTGAAACTTGTTTAGCGAAGAGCAACTTTGTACCCTCATCAAGGGGATTAATCTATTTGGGGGGAATATACGGCACCGACGTGTTTCATTTTTTTTTTTTTTGAGTGAGTGTGTGTAAGTGCATGCAAAGAGTGGGGAGAACAAGAGGTGTGGAGTCGGTGCAGGCTAGCAGCTTGTTGTCTGGGAGTACCCAGGTTTGGGCGAGATCAGCAGAAATCCTCGGATAGCAACGAGATAAAGGGAGAGACTCTTTTTCTCTCTTGCATTCATAGCCTATATTTGATTAGCTGGTGAGGTAACCTTGACCATGAGAGTAGAAATGGGGTTTTCTTTTTGTAAGAGTGCAGGGAATATTCACTTTGGGAATTTATGTCGGGGATTTGTGAAGGAATTTGGTGAATATTGTTGATGTTCAAATGATATTAAGATTTAGTTGAATCCTAAATACTGAGGGTCTCACTAAGGTAGACAAAATGGCAGGAGTAAATAAAAATAATCTGACTTTGCTTCATAAAGTCACTACAATTGCATTGGGATTTCACCCTTTTCAGGGTATGGATGGATGCATTCTTTCGCAGCCACCACAGATTTTTATTGAAGGAGTTAATAATTCTTTAAATGCACAGGGAATTAAGAATGATGCAGAGGTGTTCAGAGAGGAAAAAGCAGTGTTGAATTTCAATAAATTGGTCTTAGCACATTGCTGCCATAGCTTTCAGCAAACAAAATGCTGTCAAGGATCGAACTTCATGCATTTCTGAGGGCAGCCTATGGTACAAAGGAACACGGAGATATGGTGATAGACCTGAGGGGTTTCTACAAGATTAGAAAAGGTCAGATGACCATGGTTGAGCATAGATGTCACTTTTGACACAGCGGGAGAATGGATACGGAAATTGAATAATTCCACATGGGTAATTGATTATAATATCTCCTTTGGTAACTTGCACAGATTGTTGCCTTTCTTCCAGCTTCTACACGATTTCCCGGACGTCATTGTAGATAGCTTTGATGAGAGAATCGAACCTACACAATGGAGACGAGGTGTATAGTGGTTGCATTTGACAATATTCTCAAGGGTAATAGAGAGAGAAGAGAGAGAGAAGAGAGAGAGAGAGAGCGAGAGAGAGCCCACCGATCCCAGGCAAGGAAGGGAAGAGAGAGATAGTGAGAGAGAAGAGAGAGAGAGAGAGAGGTGAGTGGCTGATTGTTTTGGTTGTTTCTCGTTAAGCTGTTTGTGTTCGTTGGAGGCAATAGGAAGGGTTTGGTTGTTTTGTGTATTAGCTATATCGTGTTTTATGTTTATTTATTGTTATTAAGATATTATGGGGAAAGTTTATGTCTGTGGTTTTCCATTTTGAGAGAGAGAGAGAGGTGAATAGGTAGTTAATGAGTGGACCGCTTGTTTGGCAGGCGTTTTGGGTTCGTCTGCTGGCTCGGTCGCCGAGCTTTGAGTGAGTGAATCTGAGTCAGTCAGCTATTGGAGCAAGTGACGAGCAGTCAGTCAAGTCAGTATTTGATGGTAGTTATTGATGGTCAGTTGTCATTGTATGTTTTTGATTGTTTTGATATTGAGTAATTGAGTTTGTTGTGCTTGTGTCCATCTGATGGTTGTAAAGCTGGTGAGTGTCTTGTGTTTGAGTTTTTTGAGTTGTGAGAAATCTTGATGTTGATTGGTGTTTGTTTGTGTTAGTGATTTGTCTTGTTGTTTTGAGTTGTTGAGAAATCTTGATGTTTATTGGTGTTTGTTTGTGGTAGTGATTTGTTGTGTTTTTTGAGTTGTTGAGAAACCTTGGTGTTTGTGTAGTGATTTGTTATGTTGTATTTGAGTTGTTACATGGTTTTTGTGTTTTTTTTTTTTGTGTGTGTGTATTGGTATTTGGTGGTTTGTTGGTCTGGTGCTGGGTGCTAGTGGATGAGTTTGTGTCTCAGTGACTGTGTCCAGTGGACAACGCAGCGTCTTGCCCTGATTGTGTCAAGAGTTGGTGAGTACATGTT
>NC_087221.1:3598111-3600611 GCF_015104395.2 Macrobrachium nipponense | reverse complement strand
GTATGTTGAAAATCTCCATGTATTACTTCTATTATTTCCTTATATTTTCATTGCTTCATTATTAATGCCAATTTCACCAATATGGGTAGAAGTGGCTTTAAACTAACAAGATAATACTATTATTATATAATTACGCAGTACTATCTATTGCAATATTTATCGCTAAAAGGAAAACTGTATTTAACTGTTTTTTAATATAATTCCCTCCGCTCCCTATCAACCAAAAAGTTGACAATCCTGCCTGTGATGACTTTGATCTGCAGTAGCTTCGAAGCAGTCGTCAGGTGCACTTCTTTTCTCGCTCACACTCCTGTTTTTCAGGAATTCCTAATAATATACAGATATCAATAGTAGCAGGAGCATCCAATAACCCTTCGCTTTCAGCAGCACTCAAAGTTGCAATTTTAATGAAATTTGCCACATCCGTCCTACTCTGATGTCCGAACAACACTGAGAGAAAACCGCCCTGCAGGTCGGTTTGCCGCTATAGTATGTCGGTTCAAACTTTCGCGATTTGCCGCTGCCGCGCGCGGCAACGGTTTGCCGCTTGTAGTATGTCATAACTTAGAGAGAGAGAGAGAGAGAGAGAGAGAGAGAGAGAGAGAGAGAGGCGTACCTCTCGTCGTATCTCGTGTAGCGATTTATGATCTGAGTTCATGTCTACAAAGACTGCTCAGTAAGTGGAAGTACTTAAATGTGCCACTATTCATTAATGATATTGGTGTGTTATCCTCGTTAATAATGAATTGGGTTGAGAGATATCTCCCCGTAATTTAGAAACCGCAATGGGAGTTTTGTGGAGTTGTTACGTAATGCTTTTAGCGGTTTTTGACCAAGTAACAACGTTAAGCATATAATACAGTCCACTATAAGTCCATCTTTTTCGCCACACATGTATTTCATTTAATTTTAAAATACCACAATTTCAGGAGAATTGCATTTTGGTGTAAAATTACAAAATTCAAAGTTATCTTGATTTTGAAAACATCAAAATCATTAGAATCACTTGGCGCCGAGAAAAAATATTGGATTAAGCTTGCTACTGGCATCCGTGGTTGTTAGCTCTCTCTCTCTCTCTCTCTCTCTCTCTCTCTCTCTCTCTTCGCTGGAAGTGCATAACAAGTTGTGTACTTTCCTTATGGAAGTTAATGATTGTTATTACCAACTATTCCCTACATATTGTTAATCTGATTGTGACCTATAAAGTAGACTGGAATTTCTTAGGACACTTACTTTGGGAAGTCAGAATAATAATCGAAGTGTTTTTGTATTTATTAACATATTTTGTTGGTTTGTTCATTATGGCAATTATCAGTGGAGAGGTTTCAGAGTTCATAAAGGTGTACTGCTTTGCTTGTATTTAAATTTTTATGTCATTGTTGCCAGAGGTCTAGCCTTCGCCTTCGTTACGTATAGCCAATCATCCATCGAGAAAGAGGGAAGAAATGCTGTCGTAAGTTACGTAATGAGTGCGTTTGAAACCTTTTTTCTGAGTAAGTTTGCCCGTCTTCAAAAAAAGTCACTTTTACATTATAAGTACCAAATTTATTTAACCTTCGTAATGCAGAATACATTCAAAATTTATGTGTAGATATAATGTGTATTCTGAATAGGCGTTATATTTATGAAATGCATAGATAAAAAGTTATTGCGAAAAAGCCTTGGGCAGTCCTTTGTTTCTTGTACTGAATACATTGGATAAATTTTGATTCATGATTTACAGAAAGGTTATTTTATATTAGTTTGATTCTCTTCTCCTCTGATCAATTTGGCTTACCGCAGCCTTTTTGTTGCATTCGTTTTGTTAATCACGTAGCTACATTACCAACCCATTGACGTTCTTCTGTAGGGAGTGACCATTTTCACCGTGCGTTGATATTACACTCAACGTTATTTTCACCGTACGGATAACAAGAGCTTCGTTTATGGAATCATTTGCATGACTCTTTCTTCTCTCTTTCTCTCCCTCTCTCTCTTGTAAGTCTAACTCTAAATGACAGTTTCTCTCTCTCTCTCTCTCTCTCTCTCTCTCTCTCTCTCATTATTCTCGATACGGATAACAGAAGTTTTGTGCATCACTGGCGATAACAAACAGCCAGTAGTTAAACTAGTTTCAGGATTTCTGCAGGTTCATGTTTTGTAAACAGTAAAGACGACATACAGGCCGAAACATTTGTCTTCAGGGATCTTTTTTCCCCTGATACGTTCAGTCCTCCTGCGACTTCAGTTGGGTTATTTTGTGATTATATTTCTCCTTCCACCAAAGTAGTATGGAGAGTGACACTTCTGTAGAAGTTGAAAACACCTTGGAGTTACATGCATCAGCAGAACTACAGGAACATCAAGCCAGTTCATCTGCTGCCCAGAGACAAGACGACATACAGGCAGACACAACATCTGTCTTCAGGGACATTTTCTCCTCTGATACGTTCAGCTCATTTTTCAAGAAATATCAGAATCAGACAGGGTCCGTGTTTCGAGTGAAGTCTTCTAGCTCTGT
>NC_087221.1:3570611-3593111 GCF_015104395.2 Macrobrachium nipponense | reverse complement strand
TAAACTTGATATTAGGATGTAATTCATTGATGTACGAGAGAAATTGATCAGCATGGAAAGCTGATTTAAAAAGAACAAAGGTGTCATCGACAAACCGTTTATTACATAAGAGGATAAAAACCAAGGGGGCAATTTTCCAACATGTCCTCCTCCAGGGAGCACATGAAAATGTTGGAAAACGTGGGACCGAGAGGTGATCCCATTGCCATTCTGTCAACCTGTTTATAAAGATGATCATTAAAAATAAAGGCAGTGTACAGCACTGCTAATTGCAACAATTTCTTAAAAAGGCAACGATCATTAGGTTCAATAAAAATTTTATCTAAAATAACCTTGATTGTTTCTTCAATTGGGACATTTGTGAATAAGGTTTCAACATCGTAAATGGTCATATATAAGTCAGTCTTTTTAGTCTAGCAGGTGCTATTTAAATTGCTTTCATTTTATGTATGTTTTTTGTATATTTGTTGAGACTCTTAAAGTCAAAGTTATATTTCATGTATTTTTAATTTGAGTTGTTTCTCTTTTAGCTTTGATGATGTAACTATGTGTTACGAAACGCGTCGGTAATAAATGTACTATCACCTGATGACCGGCTATTTCCTTGTCCCCCTGTCCTTCTATATATATATATATATATATATATATCTATATATATATATATATATATATATATATATATATATATATATATATATATATGTGTGTGTGTATATATATATATATATATATATATATATATATATATATATATATATATATATATATATATATATATATATATATATATATATATATATATATATATATATCTAATAAAAGGGGCCCATAAAAACACCAAAATGTAGAGAGAAAAGTACTATATTTCAGAGACTGCTGTCTCTCTCTTCAGGTATATGAATGAGAAAAGTTTACAGAAAAGTGGTATTTATACCAAGAGATTCGTCCACAAGTAAGCCAATTTAGGTCACCCCGCTGATAATCTTCCTTTAATCTTCTTAAGCGTTTGTTGAATGAACACTGCGTCGACGATGTCCGATGTCCAATTCCCTTTTGAGATGTTCATTACCTGCTTCTCTTTTATTAGGCCGATTCCATCATTTGACTCTTGTACGGCAGTTGCTGCTATAAATTACACGTGACATATTCCAGTTTATTCTATGGTTATGTTCATTTATATGGTTGAAAATAGCCGAGTTCTGTTGTCCATACCTAACTGACCGTTTGTGTTGTATTAATCTCTGGGGAAGTGATTTACCTGTAAATCCGATGTAAGATTGGTCACAGTCCTGGCATGGGATCTCATATACCCCAGAGTCTTCGGGCGATGTCTTTTGTTGGACGTTAATCAGGGATTTGGCTAAGGTATTTGGGTAGTAAATGCAAAAGGGTTGGATTTCCCAAGGGTGTGAGTTACTCTCTTAATCGTCTCCAGGTGGGGAATTTTTATTTTATTGTTGGGCGTGTCTGGTCTTGTCTTTAGGGGGTCGTTAGAAAATTACGTTTGCTTTTTTGACATTGCGTTTTTCTCAATTATATGGATCGGGAATACTTTAAAGATGAAAGTTGCTTGCGAATTAGTTCAAATTCTTTTTCCAGGAAATCTGGGGAACAAATTCGTAAGGCTCTTAAGAATAGGTTGCTAGCTACACCTATCTTGATAGTATTGTCATGATAGCTAAAGTAGTGAATATATGAAAGTGAGAACGTTGGTTTCTGTATATGGTAAATTTGTATTCTGTCGTGTCTCTGATTATTAAAACATCAAGAAAAGGAATTTTGTTGTCTGTTTCCCATTCAACTTTAAATTTGATGCTGGGCACTAATGCGTTTAATTTTGAGAGGAATTCATTAAAATTACCCCACTTATTATCCCAAAATGTAGTATGTCGTCCACGTATCTCATCCACAGCATGTTTTTGGGTTTTATTGCATTTATTACTGTAGTTTCAAAAGTATTCCATGTACAGATTTGCTAAAATAGGAATTAAAGGACTACCCATACTACACCAGAATTTTGCTTGTAGAATGATTCCCCGAATGAAAAATATGTTATTAGATGCACATAATTCAACTAACTTTATTATTTTGTCAAGTGCCAAAGGGAAATGATCTGAATAGGGGATAAACTGACGAAAAATCCCTTCCAGAACGTTCCCACAGAATTTTTTCGGAAAGTAAGATTAATTGGCCAAGACAAAAAGAGTATTGAACTATTAGAGAAATTTAAAGTAATTAATCCTAAATTACCTTACTTTTATGGTCTCCCCAAAACTCACAAAGACAATCTTCCTTTCAGACCCATCGTTTCATGCGCCGGAGCTTTCAATTACAAAATTTCTAAATGGTTAGCTGGCCTCCTTTCTCCTTTTTTAGGCACTTTTTTAGCCCAGTCACATCAAACATTCGGAAAGACTTTTGTCACAAATTCAGAGAAGCACATATACCACTTCACAACATAAAAACTTTTAAGCCTTGACGTAGACTCCCTATTCACAAAAGTACCAGTACAGGACGTTCTTCAGTTTTTAAGGGAAAAAATTATCCCCCTATTCAGATCATATTTCCCTTTGGCACTTGACAAAATAATAAAGTTAGTTGAATTATGTGACATCTAATAACGTTATTTTCATTCGGGGAATCATTCATACAAGCAAAAATTTGGGTGTAGTATGGGTAGTCCTTTAAGTCCTATTTTAGCAAATCTGTACATGGAAATTACTTTGAAACTACAGTAATAAATGCAATAAAACCCAAAAACATGCTGTGGATGAGATACGTGGATGACATACTAACATTTTGGGATAATAAGTGGGGTAATTTTAATGAATTCCTCTCAAAATTAAAACGCATTAGTGCCCAGCATCAAATTTAAAGTTGAATGGGAAACAGACAACAAAATTCCTTTTCTTGATGTTTTAATAATCAGAGACACGACAGAATACAAATTTACCATATACAGAAAACCAACGTTCTCACTTCATATATTCACTACTTTAGCTATCATGACATACTATCAAGATAGGTGTAGCTAGCAACCTATTCTTAAGAGCCTTACGAATTTGTTCCCCAGATTTCCTGGAAAAAGAATTTGAACTAATTCGCAAGCAACTTTCATCTTTAAAGTATCCTGACCATATAATTGAGAAAGCAATTCAAAAAGCAAACGTAATTTTCTACCGACCCCTAAAGACAAGACCAGAGACACGCCCAACAATAAAATAAAAATTCCCCACCTGGAGACGATTAAGAGAGTAACTCACACCCTTGGGAAATCCAACCCTTTTGCATTTACCTACCCAAATACCTTAGCCAAATCCTGATTAACATCCAACAAAAGCATCGCCCAAAGACTCTGGGGTATATGAGATCCCATGCCAGGACTGTGACCAATCTTACATCGGATTTACAGGTAAATCACTTCCCCAGAGATTAATACACACAAACGGTCAGTTAGGTATGGACAACAGAACTCGGCTATTTTCAACCATATAAATGAACATAACCATAGAATAAACTGGAATATGTCACGTTTAATTTATAGCAGCAACTGCCGGTACAAGAGTCAAATGATGGAATCGGCCTTAATAAAAGAGAAGCAGGTAATGAACATCTCAAAGGGAATTGGACATCGGACATCGTCGAACGGTCACGTGGTTACATTCAAACCAACGCTTAAGAAGATTAAAGGAAGATTATCAGCGGGGGGTGACCTAAATTGGCTTACTTGTGGACGAATCTCTTGGTATAAATACCACCTTTTCTGTAAACTTTTCTCATTCATATACCTGAAGAGAGAGACAGCAGTCTCTGAAATATAGTACTTTTCTCTCTACATTTTGGTGTTTTTATGGGCTCTTTTTATTAGATGGAATTCTGTTGTTACAGAACATTTTTACCAGTCTCATATATATATATATATATATATATATATATATATATATATATATATATATATATATATATATATATATATATATATATATACATATATATATATATATATATATATATATATATCTATATATATATATATATATATATATATATATATATATATATATATATATATATATATATATATATGCGCGCGCGCGTGTGTGTGTGTGGATAAGCGTTAATCTGCAAATGTCTTTTAATATCGCTTTACCTGGGAATTAATATATTTTCATATATGTTAACCGAGGGAGAATTTTTTTGTTGATAATAATTTCGTCGGCTCACGGGTGTAAACCTAGGAACCAAGAAATCAGGAGGTAGTAACATTGAAGCGCTTAATCCACACGGCTAAAAACCTATCACGATAGCTGTCAAGATGGAATAAGATAAGGCGAGTTATATAGAGGTCCCGTTTTCAACGCTCAAGCGCATGACGTCCGACCTGGTAGACATTGTAGAGTTTTTCAGCCTGGCGACCATCGAGCGGAACCGGAATATCCCACGTTGTTTTTTCACAGATGTTTATGTTTTCATTTTCGAGGACAGATTCATCATTGTTGTATGTGCCATATATGGGTGCTCCGATTCTTATCAGCAATATAAGTATTGGCAGTCAAAAAATTAGATTTTACCGTTTCCCACAAGATGCAGAACTATGTAAGAAGTGGGTGAATATATGCACGAATTTGTTCGTCACATTTCCGACCCAATGATTTTGCTAGAAACCTTAGGCCCGAATTGCTCAATTGCTTCCCTAAGACTGCCCGAAATCTAAAGGAAGACGCCATACCGACACAAAATCTTTATAATAATGTTACTTTAGTTTGATTTACTAGGCATATGTTGCATGTAGCATTTTGGTCAACTAAGATGAGTTCACCGCACCGCAGAAACTGCGATGGGTTTTTAAATGTTGCCGCACACAGCTGCGTTTTTGTTACTTTAGTTTAACCAGACCACTGAGTTAATATTACTCTCCTAGGGCTGGCCACAGCTGCGTTGCGCAGAATCCTATTACGGGAGATTTGTTTATACTCAGTCTATGGTGGGCTGTAGAATGTCAACCACAGTTTGGATAAGAGAGAGTGTATTGTGCTTTTATTGAGCGCATTTAATGAGGAAAAAGGCAGACAAAGCCCAATCCATTGGGTGGACTCATTGTATGTAGTATACAGCGAGAGAAATAAGGCACATTTGCCACGTTATTTGAGGATCTAAAACGGGATGGCAACACATTTTTCTATTACTTCCGTATGTCTCAAGCATCACTCGAGTAACTACTGTGGCAAATATATTATATATATATATATATATATATATATATATATATATATATATATATATATATATATATATATATATATATATATATATATATATATATATATATATATATATATATATATATATATATATATATATATATATATATATATATATATATATATATATATAAGCTTTATAGGCAAAACACGACATGCAGAATGCAGATATAGTCAAATTCAGAGTTTTGTAGTCTTCGAGACTTTTATCCCATGACATTGGGTTCGTCTCCACTAAAGATACAAGATCTATATCGATTTCACGTTCTATAAACAAGACTAGGGTATCTTTTCCCGGGATCCCGACCATAGTTTAGCCCAGTTTTGTTTCCCTGGATTTGGTTTTAAATCCCTGGAGTTTCATTTTCCTATTTTGTGTATGATTTTCATTCAATGTATAAAAAAGGCCGGGAAGAGAATTCGAGATTCAAGAAGAGCTGCAGTGAACAGTTGAACCACAACCGGATGCTTATAGTTTCTTACACCATGAAAACACATTGGTAAGTAGTATACGCATCATAAAATAGCACTAATATCCTTTTCATTATTTAGGTAATTCAATATATATTGCGAGGTATAATTTTTATCTCATTTAAAAAATATGTTCTTATTGGATCCGGTACGTTTTCATCTCTTTAAAATTATGACAGAGAGAGAGAGAGAGATAGTAGTACTACTGAGGAATTTACTTAGTTTAAAATCATATAATTTATATCAATCTCTGTTCAAACTTAGTTTTTAACATGATAAAGTACCATTATATCAGCTTAGTGGTAATAATAATAATAATAATAATAATAATAATAATAATAATAATAATAATAATAATAATAATAATAATAATAATAATAATAATAATAATAATAATAATAATAATAATAATATGTTTTGTTAAAAAGAGTCATTTGATTTATTATTACATATACAATTCTCTCTCTCTCTCTCTCTCTCTCTCTCTCTCTCTCTCTCTCTCTCTCCAACGCCATGTTTCCTCCTGATCCACAGGACATTATCAAGCGATAACTGCTGAGGGACTGAATTCCAGTTGTTGTTGAAGATTAAGCTGGCTTTATGCCAGCATGGGCTCTTGCTCACAGAGCAGCCCGTAGGATTCCAGTGGTTGTTGTTTGTTGTTGTTAAAGATTAAGCTGGCTTTATGCCAGCACGGGCTCTTGCTCATAGAGCAGCCCGTAGGTCATTTGAATTTTTTGGATGTGGAAAGGTGATTTTTAAGGATATGAGGTGAGCCTTTATTTATGATTCTATGGTTTATGTATGTGAGATGGTATGATTTGAAAAAAGAAAGGAAAGGTGAACAGGCAAGGTTACAAACCCCTTTAAACCCTAAGGTACCCATTAGTAGAAGATAAAGATCGATAGTAGCGAGTCCTGGCGAGTCAGAGATAGCCAGTAAGGAATTCGAAAAATTTATAGTCGTAGAAAAACGGAAAAAAAGCACATAACTTACAGAGTTCAAGTACCATATTTCACTTTACGATAATAGAAAAAAAGCGCCGATCGTTAGTAATAGAGATTCGACGAGAGAAAAAAGAAATATTATCAGTTTTAGAGAAACCAAACAAAAGTAAACAACAGCTTAAGCGGTAGTTAGAGTGACAGTTGAAATATTCGGTCGTTAGACGTGAGGCGGCCGAAAACCGGAGGGGGAAGGGAAGGATAATGAGTAGTAGAAACAGATAATTACCCACTAATCAGTAGAGCAATTAATGCGCGTGTCTTCTTCGATCAACACAGTACTCTGGTTCGAGGAGGAAATCTGGTAGTAGTAATCTCTTGGATTTGGTATGTTCAGTATGTACTTTCTTTGCCAGGGAAGTTGAATTACTTTGTCTTGCATCTATGACAATATCCTGTAGTAATTCAAAAAATTCTTGGCTGGTGAGAAAAACCTTGTTGGTGTATTTTTCATGCATCGCTAGCTTGAAGAACGCTGTAGGTAGATTGTGGGTCTGACACTCCACTTGTTTTACTGGCTTTTCCTCGGTCTGGGTCGTTGCCTCGCTGTATGTGGGTCCATCTGTCACCATTTCTTCGGTAATTTCGTCGGAAAATTCTTCAGTTTGAGTTCCTGCCTCAACACGTAAGGCTGGAGTCGATGATGCAGGGGTTGAGGGAATAAAGTTAGGGGTCGGGGGGGTTGGAAGGGGTTTGGGAGGTTGGAGGGAAGGAAGGGAAGGAAAGGATGAGGGGTTGGGGATGTAATGTCGGGGTTTGTGGCGTTCTGCAGGGGAAGGTTGAAGAGTTTGTGGTGGAGGTGGTCGATTCGTTCTTGGATCGATTCGTGGTTCGCATGGTGGTCGTCTTGGGGGCGATGGTTGTCGTTCTCGAGGTGGGGAAATGCCTTTCGTCCTCCAGATTTTTTCCAGTCTGACAGGGCACCCCTTGAACCATGCATGATGTGACTGGTGGCAGTTTGGGCATCGGGCAACAGTGTGGCACTTTGCTTTAAATTTGGCAAGGCAAATATCAGTCTCATGTTTTTGGCTGCAAATACCGCAGACATGCTGGGCCGTGCACTCCCCCTTGTGATGCCCAAACCTCTGGCACTTGAAACACCTGGGAGGTTCGGGGATGAAGGCTTCGGTCTTATAGCTTCCAAGGATCCCAAGGCTGATGAAGTCTGGGATTTTGCCTTTAAAAGTAGCTTCAATTTTTAAAGTTTCTTCTTCAGTTCCATCTCTGTTCTTCACTGTGCAATGTGAAGCGGTCAATATACCTGGTACTTCGAGAATTCGTTCAATAGTCACATATTTAGGGACTTTGCAAATTATTGCTTTCGATATCTTCTCAGCTGGGTCCAAAAGGAGGCATAAAGGATCGGTCTTCAGGAGGTCTGCTGACTGTTTGTCTTTCGGGGTAATAATAAATTCCCCTTTCAGATTCGGTCGGGCTTGGAGTTGTGCGTTTGGGTATTTTTTCTCAAGTGCTAGGACGGCCGCATACGATGTCTGGTGTTCTTGGGATGTTGTTTTGAATCTAGGGAGTGCCTGAGTCGTCATGGTAGGTGCTGGAGGTGTCGAGGGTTTGGATAGGTCAATGACACTGTTGAGGGCTTTTTTTCCTTATCTTCTGGACTTTCTGGAAGCCCTGATCGTCGGGGGGCGGGTCGACCTGCTGGGAGCCAGGAGACGACGGCCGCTTTTCTGCCATTGTCTTAAATTTGACAAGGTGAGCTGCTCGAGATTATATAATGACCAATAATATAGCGCAAGGATGACGTAACGAGTGGATTCCAGTGGCAAGTCCATCTCCTTATATCGTGGTGTTGCGAGCTCTTGAGTACGGTCAGAGCGTTTACGAGTCTTGCAGACCTTCTCAGGTGGGGGGTATCACCGGGAGCCTCTTGATTGGCTTCTACCTGAGTGATGTCACCCCTGGTATTATTCTCATGTCCGTTGTTTGTTTTATGCACGTTGGTACTTTCGTTGGGGGGCAGGGGTGTGGTCCTCCTCACACACGTCGGTATCAGGAACGCTTCTTGGGTGGTATTAAGGGGAGGCTTTTGCTTGAGGATAAGCAGCGCTTCTAGGAGACGCAGACGTCGTGGGTCAGGTTCTCTCCCGATGATCTTAATATTCCTGACGATGTCATCTCTCGTCTGTAGTAAATAATGAGGGACACTCTCTTTCCTTCCTCCATAGGGCGGACGTGTTCCTCTATTATTTTCTTCATGGCTGCTTCGTCCATGGCTTTATAGAAAAGTTTGATATCCTCTGGGGGTGGAATGTTCCTTCTCTCTTCCTCCGTCATGTACCACTTGTAATGGGCGGCTCGTGTTTCTCGGTTTACGAGTTTATTCAAGTACCCATTGTTAATTAGCATCTGGGATGCTCGGTCGGGTTCGAGGTGTGTGTCCTGCCATGTCGAACAGTGCGAGAGGGCCCTCCTGATGAAGGCCTTGACGGTGGTAGTCTTGAACCACGCAGGACACTCGCTATCGCCATTTAGACAAAGTCCAAGGTTCGTAGCTTTGGTGTAAACTGTAGTCGCCAACTTCTGATTCGTCTTTGTGACAAGGACGTCGAGGAAGGGGAGCCGATCGTTGCTGCTGTACTCGACGTTGAAGTTGAGTGCGCTGTGCTGCAGGAACTGCTGCCGAAGGGCTTCTACCTCATCCTCGCAGTCGGCTTGCACGAAGATGTCATCGATATAGCGTCCGTATGTGCGGGGACATCTATGCCGCGAGAAGACCCTTTCTTCCACTTCTCCCATGTAGAAGTTAGCAAAAAGGACTAAGGGGGACCCCATCGCTACACCGTTCTTTTGGCGGTCCATCTGTCCTCGGTGGGTGGTGAAAGGGGCTCTCTTCGTACAGATATCCAGCAGGGTTCTTAAGGAGTCTTCTGGGATGTTAGGGGGTCTCATATCGGTATTCCTATATACCCGCTCCATGATGATCCCTATCGTCTCGTCGACGTTGTTGAATAAGGATTCAACGTCTAAGGACGCCATGGTTCCCGCACCGGGGGAGTCGCGGATCTTCTCCAAAAATTCCACCGATGAGGTGAGGCAGTACCTGGAGGGGATATAGGGAGTCAGAATTTTATTAAGGTGTTTGGCCAGAGCGTAAGTCGGAGCGGGCGTTTGGCTGATAATCGGGCATAGGGGGTTGCCTTCCTTGTGGGTCTTCACGTTCCCGTATAGGTAGCCGAGGCTGTAGTCACCTCGAACTCGACTGAGCATCCCAGATGCTAATTAACGATGGGTACTCGAATAAACTCGTAAACCGAGAAACACGAGCCGCCCTTGACAAGTGGTACATGACGGAGGAAGAGAGAAGGAACATTCCACCCCCGGAGGATATCAAACTTTTCTATAAAGCCTTCATGCACCACCAATACAAGGAGGACGAAGCAGCCATGAAGAAAATAATAGAGGAACACGTCCGCCCCATGGAGGAAGGAAAGAGAGTGTCCTTCATTATTTAATACAAGAATCGGCGCACGAAGGACCTCCTGATGAAGAACAACCCCTCCCCGCCCGTAGGAGACCCCCTTAAGCAGTCCAACGTCGTCTACTGATACGTATGCCCCGCCCCAGGATGCCCTGGGATTTACATCGGCATGACGACGATGCGCCTGTCAAAAAGGATTTCCTGCCACGCCAGGAGGGCACCATTAGGCAGCACGCCCTTGTAGTACGCCACAGAAACATCAGAAATATTAAGATCATCGGGAGAGCTCCTGACCCACGATGTCTGCGTCTCCTAGAAGCGCTGCTTATCCTCGAGCAAAAGCCTACCTTAACCCTTAAACGCCGAAGCGGTAAAAAAAAAAATGTCTCCCGTGTGCCGGAGGTGTTTCAGATTGAGAGCGAAAGCGGAAAAAATATATTTTTTTCAAAAATCACAGCGCGCTTAGTTTTCAAGATTAAGAGTTCATTTTTGGCTCCTTTTTTTGTCATTGCCTGAAATTTAGTATGCAACCATCAGAAATGAAAAATATTATCATTATCATATTTAAATAATGCGATATATTGATAGCGCAAAAATGAAATTTCATATATAATTGTATTCAAAATCGCGCTGTGCGCAAAATGGTTAAAGGTAACAAGTTACTTTTTTTTCGTTGTAATGTACACTAAATTGCAATCCTTTTGGTATATAACACATTAGTAAAACGATAAAAGCAACACAGAGAAAATATTATACACAAAATAATGCATGAATTCTGAACGCGCAGACGTAAACAAATATTTTTTTCAAAAATTCACCATAAATCTAAATATTGTCCTAGAGACTTCCAATTTCTTTCAGAATGAAGACAAATGATTGAATATTACTATACTATAAGAATATTAGCTTACAAATGCAGTTTTCGACCATATGACGAGTTAAATTTGACCGAATGTCGATTTTTTTTATATATATTTTTTTATATGCAATTATTTCGAAAATAAGAAAAGCTACAACTTTCAAATATTTTTCATTTTATTCTACATGAAATTGCGCACATTTTCATATATAAAACTCTATGAAATGCCTAATATGAAACGGAGCAAATATTCGAGAATGGGACGTACACATTTCGGAGATTCGTGGCGGAGAATCCGCGCGCGGTGGGAGGAAGGAAAGTTTTTTTAAATTCACCATAAATTTAAATATTGTGCTAGAGACTTCGAATTTGTTTCAAGATGAAGATAAATGACAGAATATTACTAGAATGTAAGAGGTTTAGCTTACAATTGCGTTTTTTTCGACCATTTCGTAGAGTCAAGTTGACCGAACGTGTTTTTTTTTTTTCTATTTATCGTCATTTATATGCAAATATTTCAAAATGAGAAAATCTACAACTTTCAATTATTTGTTGTTGTATTCTACATGAAATTGTGCACATTTTCATATATAAAACTTTATGTAACGGCTAATTTAAAATGGTGCAAACATTACCACAATCGTACGTATGATTTTTTCGGAAGAGTTACCGCGCGGACGTAAAGAAAATGTTATTTTTTCATAAATTCACCATAAATCGAAATATTGTGCTAGAGACTTCCAATTTGTTGCAAAATGAAGGTAAATGGTTGAATATTACTAGAATATACGCGTTTTAGCTTACAATTGCGTTTTTCGACCATTTCGGTAGAGTCAAAGTTGACGAAGGTTGAAAATTTGTCACTTATCACTTTTTTATATGAAAATATTTCGAAATTGATAAAAGCTACAACCATGGGTTGTTTTTAGTTGTATTGTGCATGAAATTGCGCACATTTTCATATATAAAACTTTATGTAACGGCTAATTTAAAATGGTGCAAACATTACCACAATCGCATGTATGATTTTTTTCGGAAGAGTTACCGCGCGGACGTAAGGAAAAAGGTTTTTTCATAAATTCACCATAAATCAAAATATTGTGCTAGAGACTTCCAATTAGTTGCAAAACTAAGGTAAATGATTGAATATTACTAAAATATAAGAGGTTTTAGCTTACAATTGCGTTTTTTCGACCATTTCGGTAGAGTCAAAGTTGACCGAAGGTTGAAATTTTGGCACTTATCGTTATTTATATGAAAATATCTCAAAACTGATAAAAGCTACAATCATGAGTATTTTTTTGTTGTGTTCTACATAAAAATGCGCACATTTTCATATATAAAACTTTATGTAACGGCTAATTTAAAATGGTAAAAAAATTATGTCAAAGTGACGAAATAATTTCCGAGATGTGTCACAGATACTTTTTAGTGCGGCAAGAAAGAAATTCGCGCTTGCGCGTCTGCGTAACGATTGTAAAACAAAACAACACCTTGATCCTTGAACTCCCAGCATCCCCCAAGGCGCGTGATTCAAGAGTTTTCGGCTGGTAGGCCTAAAAGTATTTTTCCACGAATTTTTAAAAAAACTTTTGTATGTCGACGTAAAATACGTCCAGTCGGCACCCGAGAGACAAAAAATGTCGACGTAAAATACGTCCAGTCGGCGTTTAAGGGTTAATACCACCCAAGAAGCGTTCCTGATACCGACGTGTGTGAGGAGGACCACACCCCTCCCCCCCAACGAGAGTACCAGCGCGCATAAAACAAACAACAGACATGAGAATAATACCAGGGGTGACGTCACTTAGGTAGAAGCCAATCAAGAGTGTCACGGTGATACCCCCCACCTGAGAAGGTCTGCAAGACTCGTAAACGCCCGCCGTATGAGTCACCTTCCCAGTAAGCAATGAAAACCCGACCTGCCGGAGAGGTGCTCTGACCGTACTGAAGAGCTTGCAACACCACGATATAAGGAGATGGACTCGCCACACCTATTTACGGGCTGCTCTGTGAGCAAGAGCCCATGCTGACACAAGGTTAGCTTAATAAAAAACAACAACTACACCTACGGGCTGCTCTTGATCAAGAGCCCGTGCTGGCATAAAGCCAGCTTAATCTAAAACAACAAACAACACTGGAATTCAGTCCCTCAGCAGTTATCGCTTGATAATGTCTTGTGGATCAGGAAGAAACGTCGCGTTAGAAAGAGAGAGAGAGAGAGAGAGAGAGAGAGAGAGAGAGAGAGAGAGAGAATTGTATAAGTAATAATAAATCAAATGACTCAACCGAATTTTACCATGCCCTTTGGTGCGTTGCTCGCCAGTCTAAGCAACAACGAGAAAGCCATCATCAGAAAGATAGAGAAGACTCTTTACAAGATTAATAGTGCTGAAGCAGCAGTCATTTTTAACAAAATATGCCTACGAGAGGGTCTCCTTCCGAAAAAAAAATAAAAAAAAAATAAATAAAATAATTAATAATAATAATAATAATAATAATAATAATATAATAATAATGCCGGAAATATGATTAAAAGCCTAAACACATGGGGCAGTGCCAGTAATCAGATACAGCGCAGGAATAGTGGAATGGACGAAGGCAGAACTCCGCAGCATAGATCAGAAAACCAGGAAACATATGACAATACACAAAAGCACTACACCCAAGAGCAAATACGGACAGACTATACATAACACGAAAGGAAGGAGGGAGAGGACTACTAAGTATAGAGGACTGCGCCAACATCGAAAACAGAGCACTGGAGCAATATTCTGAAAACCAGTGAAGACGAGTGGCTAAAGAGTGCATGGAAGAAGGACTAATAAAAGCAGACGAAGACCCAGAAATATACAGAGACAGGAGAAAGACAGAAAGAACGAGGAGGCACAACAAACCAATGCACGGACAATACATGAGACAGACTAAAGAACTAGCCAGCAATGACAATTGGCAATGGCTACAGAGGGGAGAGCTAAAGAAGGAAACTGAAGGAATGATAACAGCCGGCACAAGATCAGGCCCTAAGAACCAGATATGTTCAAAGTACGATAGACGGAAATAACATCTCTCCCATATGTAGGAAGTGCAATACGAAAAATGAAACCATAAACCACATAGCAAGTGAATGCCCGGCACCTGCACAGAACCAGTACAAAAAGAGGCATGATTCAGTGGCAAAAGCCCTCCACTGGAGCCTGTGCAAGAAACATCAGCTACCTTGCAAGTAATAAGTGGTTACGAGCACCAACCTGAAGGAGTGATAGAAAACGATCAGGCAAAGAACCTCTGGGGACTATGGTATCAGAACGGGATGGAGGGTGATACGTGCAAACAGACCAGACGTGACGTTGATTGACAAATTCAAGAAGAAAGTATCACTCATTGATGTCGCAATACCATGGGACACCAGAGTTGAAGAGAAAGAGAGGGAAAAATTGGATAAGTATCAAGATCTGAAAATAGGAAATAAGAAGGATATGGGATATGCCAGTGGAAATCGTACCCATAATCATAGGAGCACTAGGCACGATCCCAAGATCCCTGAAAAGGAATCTAGAAAAACTAGAGGCTGAAGTAGCTCCAGGACTCATGCAGAAGAGTGTGATCCTAGAAACGGCACACATAGTAAGAAGAGTGATGGACTCCTAAGGAGGCAGGATGCAACCCGGAACCCCACACTATAAATATCACCCAGTCGAATTGGAGGACTGTGATAGAGCAAAAAAAAAAAAAACAAATAATAATAATAATAATAATAGTAATCCTCAGTTGAATAAAATGCAAAATATGTAGTATAAAGTTCAACAAGTACCAGAAGATAATGAATTTAATAGGGTATATATTTTTTATTATGCTTAATCCCGGAAATAGATGGAGTTGCTATGGGAAATTCCCTTGGACCCGTATATGCAGATTGCTTTGTGGGTTATTGTGAAAGGATTTGGATGTCTGAATGCCCTATTGCTTTCAAACCCTTCTATTATCGTAGGTACGTGGATGACACTTTCCTTGTGTTTTAGGAACGTTCACAAGTGGATTTATTTTTTGAATATTTTAATTCTCGTCATCCTAATATTTCTTTTACTTGTGAGACAAAACAGGATATGTTGTCATTTTTAGATGTTCAGGTACACAGAAATAGCGGTAAATTTGAGACTTCCGCTTATAGGAAAAGTACTTTTACTGGCTTGGGATTGAATTAACTTAGTTTTTCACCAAAGTAGTATAAACTTAATTCAATACGTACTATAATAAATAGAGCTTACAATGTGTGCTGTGAATTTAATTTATTTCATCAAGACTTGGTCTTCCTCCAGAATTATTTTTCCGAAAATTCTTATCCTATATTTGTTATTTTACGAAGTTCTGACAAATTTTCTAGATGAGAAATTTTGTCCCAGACCGGTGTACAGTATTGCTAGTAAAGATGTAAAGCACATTAAATTGCCTTTCCTTGGTCATAGTAGCTACTTGATACGAAAAAGATTACAAGAAATACTTAAGTATAGTTTTCCTCAAGTTAGTTTCAGATTTGTTTTTACTAACCCTTTTACTGTAGGATCACTTTTGAGGGAGAAGCCTGCTCTTCCTGGACCTTAATTAGACTGTCGTTTACTTGTTTACTTGTTCGCTGTGTGGTCTGCGATACGTGGGATCCAGTTCCCGCTGGCTTAGACAGAATTTTGGAACACAGAGGTCTTTCTGTTAGAACTAGGTTTCTTCTTTCTAAACCACCTTTTTCTGCCATAAGGGAACACACAACACAGTTTAGCACAGGACCATCCTTTCACTTACCTGGATTTTAGAGTACTGTCTTTTTTATTTATTTTATTTTTTTTTTTCTTTTTTTTGCTCAAATAGACTGGACCTTTTAATTTCAGTCACTGTTTATTAAGAGAATGAAACCGGAATTAAACAACAACTCGTCCGGTATTCAACTAGCTATAGCATTGTTTCATAGTATAGTTTTTATTTCTGTTTTTGTTTTAGTTTTTTCGAAATTTTTAATTTTTAGTTTCTATGTGATGTTCGTTTTATTTTATGTTTTTACTGAAGCTATTAGTAAGACAATTAATTTTATTGTAATTTTTAGTGATTTCTCATCCCTGTCATTTTTTCAGCTTGAAGATGAGGTTTTAAACCTCGAAAGCTCGTATAATTAATGAATGTTCTTCCTAGTCTTGGCATTATTATTTATCAGCAAGCAAAGATTTCCAAGTAGTCGCCCAATTACTGAGACTATAATATATATATCTATATATAATATATATATATATATCTATATATATATATTATATATGATATATATATATATATATAGTATATATATATATAAATATATATATAATATATATATATATATATATATATATATATATATATATATATATATATATATATATATATATATAATTTCCAAAGGTGGCGGATTATCATGACAATGACTAATTTCTTCGACTGTCTTGACATATATAGCCGTCTTGTCAACAAGAACTCTAATCCATACAGTTCATGCAACATGTTATACAATCCTTTTACTGATTTAGATTGAAATAATAGCGCCCTTCTGCAACGGAAACATTTTGCCTTTCACTTTAGCATTACTAGCAAAATCAATCATTTGATCAAGTGTTTCGGCTTGACGTGGACTGTTCGAGATGGCATCTCTACTTCTCTTTACCATATCATATTCATGCACGAGTTCATCAAGTCAAACCCCTTTTCATCGCTTTGGCATTTCGATCTGGTGAAAATATAAACGCATATGCTTCCTTCCTGTTAATCCAGTTGCCCAAGCGCATAATTGTAGGTTTTTCGTTGTGAAGTCTCGCACCTGTCGCGACTTCAAAGTGCTGAATGAGCTTGGAACAAGCTGTTACCGAATTGGTTGTAGACACAAATACTTAAGAAACGTCAGCAAACCCTTGTACGGTCACGATTGTCTGATTTGGAGGACTAATACCTAATATATCGTTACTTTCTTGAATTGCCCTATAGAAAGGTTCCTGGAAAATACAAAATAGCAACATAGACAGCAGAGGGCAGTCTTGCCTCACCGACCTCTTGACAGGGAAGGGACTGCTTAAACACGACTTACTCAATGTAAATATAATATTTTTATTAAATCTAAAAATTCTGTCGTAATACCAAATTCTGCTAACACCTCATATACAAAACCAATATGCACTCTATCAAAAGCGTTTGACCAATCGAGACTCAAGATGGCAGCATCTACTTTATTTTCATTTGAAAAAAAAACATGATGTCTCGTATGGTACTGTTACACTGAACAATCGATCTCCCTTTGACTGCACAGTATTGCTCAGGGGAAATTATGTCGTCTAATATAGACTCAAACCTGTTTATTAAAACCTTGGCAAAAATCTTAAAATCATTATTTAACAAGGTTATAGGTCTCCAATTTTCTGTTAGAGCAAGGTCACCTTTTATTGCATGTAGTTTGATTACACGTACATACAGAAAACAGGTCATATACTGTCGGTCTCCTTCAACCAAACGAAGCGTGTTCTTAAGATATTCCTTAATTCGCACAGAAATTACATTCGTCCCCTCAACAGTCGTGCCATCTTCTATTTTAAGTTTAGTAAAACAATTATTTATTCTTTTAGTTTTCTCTTTGCCAAGCAGATAGGAAGAAACGCTTTCACCTTTCAACATCTCATCAGTTTTTATCCTAACCTTCACACCCTCCAAAAACTCATTCTGTAGGTCACAAATTCTCTTTTTTCAGTGTTTGGATCATGTCGTGCTTATCCCCCGTTCCATAATGGACATCTTTTAATTGTTGTAACCCCCAATGTAATAGGTTCAGTAAACCATAGTTTTCCTGCGAAATCTTCTTGGATAATTTAACAAAAAATCCCTACATCGAAACTTTGCCCAATCCCACCATTCCAACATATCAGGAAACTTACATTTATAAGATTGTACCCGTTTCCTCAAGTCTTGAAATTGCTCTTCTATATTATCCGAATCCAAAATTTTTACATTCAATTTCCAATAATCTGTTGATGTTTTTAAGTCAATAACCTTTATACTCAAGAGGACCATATAGTGATCTGAAAAACTAATAGTGATTGTTTGTGCTCTCGTGATGTGACGGAACAAATTAACGGTGTAGATTCTATCCATACGAGACCCATAATTTTCTTTAACATACGTATATTCCGGGATATCTCTAGAAAATTGATAATTATCCTTTAACGCTAAATTATGAACCAGAGTACCAAGAGCTTTGGACACCAAATATCTATTATCATTGCTACAGTCCCTGAGACATGTCACAAAATTGAAATCACCACCAGAGAATCAAGGTTGTGTCTCAGAAAAAATGTGAGATCATTCCCAAAAAACTCCCCCCTCTCTCTCTCTAGTCCTCCCTGAACCTGTAGGGTCATATACATTTACAATCGGGATAATGCAACCGTTAAATCTTACCCTAATACCCAGTATCCGCCCGTTACAATCTCTGTCTGTTGACAAAACCACTATATCCTTCTTTCTAGAAATACAGAACATAGTCCCTCCTTTTAAATAAACCGTCGAGTTCAATACAATATTACAACAATTACGAGTCTCGTAGGTCTCTCATGTTATGTTCTTGTATCAATAAAATGTCTATCTTATACTGCGCCACCTTCATCTGTTTATTTACATCGTTTAAGCCATTGACATTTAACGATGCAATTAGTAAAGCCATGGAGAATAGAAAAAATCTTAACTTCCTCTTTAGGTATGTTGTTGTTGCTTTGTATTTTCGTTTCTTTCCTCTTCTCTTGTGATAAAACTTCCCTCGTAAGTTTCATCTTGCCAACCCTTTCCATATTAATATTCCACTGACTTTCAGTTGATGTATCCAAGATTCGCTCTTCATATCCATCCTCATTACCAAGAACTATATTCTCGCAGAAGTCCATATCAGAATCTTTCCCAAAGATCATCACATCTGTGGGCTCATCATTCTTATGAACTGACACCGTAACAGCCATTTCCTTTAACCCTTCATCATCACTGAGCTGTCCCTTGCGTACATGCAAATGATCCACCTCCATCTGCGGAACATCAGGTTGCCCCTGCTCACTAGAACCTTCCCGAAAAGGAATGCACAAAGGGTCTGGGAGTCTAGGGCACTTACTATCCCTTTCAGTATTAAAAAGCAATATCGCTTTTATCACCTCTTACCTCATCACCAATTTCCTGCACACCAGTATTTAGGCTTAGTTCGACTGTGAATAAGTTCAACTCCCGCTGATTATCTTCAGGTATACTATTTCTCAAGTGTGTCACTCCCTGATCGTTCTTTGATTCTTCGTCAGCACCACAATTCGATGCTTTCGACATAACACCGGTCTCATTTCCACCTTCATTCCACAATTCTGATGCATCTGGACCATCATTTATTTTATGAAGATTCGGGAAATCGGCCATGTTAAAAACATTTAACCTGGATTCGCTTTCCATTGTTCAATTAACAGCTAGATGTGTCGTCCTTCTGCATTTATAGGAAGTTTTAGGTTGGCCTTGATAAATAAAGGTTAATGTGTATCCACATACATTAACCGACTAAAGAATACTTTCTTTAACTTCCATCCTTGCCGTTCAGATACCGTTCAACAGCCCCTTTGCTCTTCCCTCCGTGGGAAAATCTGTTGTGTCGTACAGAGTGTACCTTCCCGTAACGACTTAGACACCAATGACCAAATCATCATCCATATCAAACGGTGCTTATCTTACGAATACATATGTGTAATCACTACTCAGATTAATAACTCTTACAGTCTTACCTTCACCAATATCAATAGATTTGTCCTTATATTCCTTCACTGCCATTTCAAACCGTGTATGATCAGCGAATTTTATAATCATCCTATTGTTGAGCATTGGCTGAAAGCCTGAAAGGTCTTCTTTCTTACCTAGATGCATAAAAATTACTTCACAGGCAAGGTAATACGTCGGGTGCACAGAAAAATGTAATCCAATCGAATCTTTCTTTTAAGTTTGCCCAAAGGGGTAAAAGCATTTACGTTGTCTCTTCCATTCATCTTCTGTAGTGTCTAGCCGAAGGCAAAGCCAAAATCACCAGAAAACGCAAGCAGCTCAAGACACGTCCGCTATGCTCCGAAGCGCTAGCGAGAGTCTCCGTCGTTACTCACATTTCCAAAATTTAAAACACTGTCTATTGTATGTTCTTCGTCATATTCAATGTTTCTTCCTTCTTTTGCTTCGTGTTCCTGAATTTCACTCTCCACTTCTTCGATTGACTCCTCTTCATTTTGTACCCGACATAATTGAAAGTCCATTTCCTTTTCGATGTCAGCCTCATCAGCGTTGATTTCTGCTTGTATTGTCGAAATAATGAATCCTTCGTCAGGTGATACTGGGTTTTCCATTAACCCTTCAGCTGCTTCGTTGTCTTGTCTTTCCTTAGGCGTTTCCACTTCGTTCATTTGTCCATCTTCAGTCCTTGTCTCAGTGGACGTTCTCGTGCTTTCATCACTTAATAAGTCTGAATGAACGTTTCCTGCGACCGGTTTCTCTCTCTCTCTCTCTACCTCTCTCTCTCTCTCTCTCTCTCTCTCTTTCATTCTGCGACTTTGCTCTGCCTTCATGCTCTTCGTCCCCTCCATTATAGTTCACATTCGATGTATCGATGTATTCTTTTCATTCCTTTGTATTTCAGGAGAATCACCCTCACTAAAAATGCAATCCCTCTCAGTTGGATTTATATTGCAGTATTTCACTAGATGACCTTCTTTGCCACATTTATAACACGTTCTTCTCTGTCCACTGTAAAGAAAGGTTAAATTGTAGCCACTAATATAAATTGATGAAGGGATATTTTCTCTAACCCTCATCTTTGCCGTACGAATGCCACTGAGTAAACCTTCGAAAGGTCCAACTGCACATTTGTTATGCCTTAAGTCTTCTACCTTTCCTTACCTATTCAATATATCTATTATCACTTGATCGTCCATCTCGAAAGGTGCGTTCCTTACTGATACAAATGACACTTGCGAACTTATATTTACAACTTTCACTGAGTCTGTATCATTTATCTTGATAACCTTATCCTCAAAATTCTTCACAACATCTGTAAATATATCTGTTGAGATCAGTTTTACCACAATCTTATTTCGATTTATACTCTGAACACCTTTGATGTCACTAATTTCTAATTTCATATCCCTGAATAAAACGTTACCAACCATTTCCATGGTTGCATAAGGTGCTGTAAAATGCAGGCCTATGGAGTCCTTTCTCCTGAGAGCATTTATATTAAAACCCATCTTAATGAACCCGCTTTATTTGCGGGCTAACTGGCAGTACTGTTTAGCCGGGGGAGGGAGGGAGGGATACAGGTAGGGAAGGCGATTGGACGGGAGAGAGGAAGGGCAACCAAAAATTCATAAACCTGACCTACCTTTAAGACCAATTATGGCTGTTTATAATAATCCCTCTTTCTCTATCTCAAAAATTTTAGCTGGACTTTTATCTGAATACAGTAATAATGAATACTCTTTAAAAAATGGATATGACTTTCAACAACTGATTACCAGACAAGATGGAGATTACTAAATGGTTAGTTTTGACGCTGAGTCTCTAATTTGTTTATGTCTTATTTGGAGTCTGAGTTTTTAAACCGGTGTGATCCTAACTTTAAAGCCCTCACTATATCGTAGATATGTTGATGATACCTTTGCTTTGTTTCAACACCCATGGCAATATTTTCCTTTTTTAGAGTATATTAACAACTTTTATCCTAATATCAACTTTACAATGGAAGCAGAGAACGAGGATTGTTTACCTTTTTTAGATTTGAAAATTACCAAAACTAACTCTGAGTTCTGCACGTCACTCTATAGAAAAGGTACTTTTACTGGACTGACTAACAGTTATTATAGTTCGTGTCAACAGTCTTATAGACTTAATACTATTCGCACTTGGTTAATAGAGCACTGAAAGAAATACTCTTCGTCTTGGCAACTATTTCACATGGAAATTACTTTTTTGTTAGGTTTCTTCCAATCTGATTCGTTTTCACTCGAAATTGTTCAAAAACCATTAATAAAATACTTACGAAATTCCTACAGCCACCAATACCTAATTTTAATGTCCCTAAAAGACTATTTTATGTCACGATCCCTTATATATCTGACTTGAAATTTACATCAAGCCTCAAACGAATCATTGAACATGAGATACCATGCCTTAAAGTTAAACTCATATCAAGCAATCCCTGCACAATTGGTTCCTTTTTTAACTATAAAGATCGCCTTCAGCCTTTTATGCGATCCAACGTTATATATAAATTTACATGCCCTGGATGTCCAGCCTCTTACGTCGGATCAACTCGAAGGCTGTTCAGGGTCAGATATTGCTCTCACTTGGGCTTCAGCTTTCGCACTGGTCAGAGATTAAAACAACCTGAATTTACCAACATC
>NC_087221.1:3563111-3565611 GCF_015104395.2 Macrobrachium nipponense | reverse complement strand
ATTTCCTTGAATAGGTCTCTGTTGTCCCTAGAAAATAAGAAATTGGGTTATCTCTCATTAGGAATTAATCTTTAGGGATGCCTGTTTCTTAATGAAGATACATTAGTATTCTGACATCATCTTTTTTCATAATTAGTGAGCATATTCAGCAAAATATAAAGTTGTTGTCATTCTAGATAATAAAATATAAAAGGAAAAATACATTTACCCGCAAAAAAACTCTTCTGCCTAAGTCTCCTGACGTGTGTGAAGCTAATGGTAAAGACAAATCAAATAGAAGCCTTAACATTTCATGCGGAAAATTACTTATTTGGATTTTTCGTATTCTAATGATGATAATAAGATTGGTTACATATTCACAAATTTTAGTGCTGTCATAAAAAAGACTCCGATGCATATCAAGCTCATTGGGCATTTAAAACAGCTGCTGGAATAAAAGCACTCTCTCTCTCTCTCTCTCTCTCTCTCTCTCTCTCTCTCTCTCTCTCTCTCTCTCTCTCTTTTAAAGCAACAACGTTGTTAACTCTCTTGATCATCGTGGTTTAATCCTCCACTAGAAATGTTATGTATTTCATTTGATCCAAATGTCTTTTTGCAAGTAGATATAAAAACTTACATATCCTAGAACCTACTACAAGGGGGAAAACATTTTTCAAAACACCCCAAGATTACCATTAGTCCTAAATAATAAAGAAAAGCGTAATTTACTCTATAGTTCTGAAGAGAAACCTATATCTGTCAAGTGCACTCATTTTCCGTAAAAATATTCTCTTTATTTATAATCATACTCAATAATTCATATATAAGCACATAGAATCTTATTTTCTTTACTATTACCAATGTGTTCTATACCTGTCTTGAATTCTTGGCCCATCATTGCCAACTGATAAATGTTAGCCATCAATTGTTTTCTAAATGTTGTGAAATGTATTAGAAGAAATTCATCTATCTGTCCTTCTTACTGTTGGGCTTGATAGTGCGCAAATAGAATTTTTACTCTGAAAAAAAAATAACCCGAGAGTAACATGTCAGATCATTTCTTTCCAACAAATTTCCACCATCATTTCTGTTAATCGGATGTTTCCTTTCTTATCAAGATATTTTGCTCACATGAAAAAGAACCAGAAATATTTGCAACTTTTATGATTGCCAAAAATAATTTTGAGGCCTGCTTTTTTCTTATACTGTTTTAAGGTAACTGCTTATATTATTCCAGTTTATGGAGAGAAATTTCTATTATTTTACAGCACTTAAATCAGAAGCTCGGTTCATTGTTATTTATAGAGAAAGGTATACAAACTGATGCCTTTTTAATAGAGTAGGTTACATGGATGAATTCGGGAATATTATATATATATATATATATATATATATATATATATATATATAATATATATATATATATATATATATATATATATATATATATATATACTATATATATATGACAGGTGTTTCTAAATTAGAGCCCCCCCTCCACGGACCAAATGGAAAGTTATGAAGTTTTCTGCCATATCCTATCTCCAATTACATTATCTTAGGTTTCTATTAAGCTTTTTTCATTTTACATTTCTTGTATTTTCAGACTGAGTGACGGAGTTAGATACAGCCATGGCTAACGACTAGGAAGAAGTCAGATGGATTGACCAAATCCGGGCTATAACCTTCAGGGAGGCAAGGAATGCTGGCGCATCCTTCATTTCACATTCCTGGATAGCTAATTACATTAAAAGAGATGAATCCTTTGTTAAAAGAAACTGGAACAAAAATCCATATGACTGTCATCGCAAAAAGAGTGAGAATCTTGGAGGGCCTGAAGTCTTTTCTCAGGAGTCAAAAGACATCATATCTGAGGCAGTGGATATACCAAGAAAGTCTTTACGTAAATTGGTACTTGAACTAGAAACAAAAAGGGAAAAGAAAAGAGTTTTTTTCGTTAGTTGAAAAAACCTGGTATCAAGCCATTTCATGTTTCAGCAAGCCCAACATCACTCAGCAACAGAGAGAAGACCGTGCATGGTTTTGTGGTTCATTTCTTAATTAAAGATTGGGATGAAGCTGACTTTCTCCATGTTGCTGCATCAGATGAATTCTTCATTTACACAGTCAAGAGCCAAATCATAAAAATGATATCATTTGGGTTGCAAAGTTGAATGATATCAGCAATGATGTGCGCTATCACCAAATTGTGAAATTTCCCGAATGTTTGGGAATTTTTCTGTTTCACAGCCAAATGGTTAATGTGGATCATCAAAGAAAAAGCACAGTCATGGAATGGCGAATACTTCAGAGAAACTGTGCTTGCTGGTGGATTATTTCCTTTCCTCAAAAATCCTGAAAATGTATTATCTGTTGAAGAAGTCACATTTTTTGCATGATAAGGCACCATGTTTCAAGGCTCTTCAGACACAGGAGTTGCTTCCCCTGACCTTAATGTGTGTGAAAATATAGGTAGTATCTTAAAGGATCGCGTTGAAGCGCGCATAGTGAACTATGACGG
>NC_087221.1:3548111-3560611 GCF_015104395.2 Macrobrachium nipponense | reverse complement strand
GAACACCATCAACGTCCTCTGTAATACAGATGAAAAGGGGGTCCTCAAATGCAGTAAGGCCTCTAGAGTGTATATTCTCCTAAGAGAATCTCCAACTTTTTAAAAACGTCCTGCAAGAGTTAGGCCAGGGAACCCTCCAAGATAAGGAGCCTAATCCATACTCTCTTTCATCCTCAGCCAACAGTCCCCACCAAAATTGAGGCAACGACCCGCAAATCACCAAACAAGCATCCGGCTGAATAAATACATGGAAAGAGAGAGGGAAAAAAAACTCTCATGGGCGAGGTACCACTTAGATAATAACAACCTTCAGTAATAGTGAGAAAAACCTTAACCAGTCTTTTTTTGTGCCATAAAAAAATTAAATTGGAAGTAACTGAAGGAAATTTACTACTCCAGGTCCTGAATAAAAATTAAGCATATTAGTACAATATATATGTATGTATATATATATATATATATATATATATATATATATATATATATATATATATATATTTATATATATATATATATATATATATATATATATATACATATATATATATATATTATATATATATATATGTATATATATATATATTATGTGTGTGTGTGTTTCTATGTTACAAGGGTCCAATTGACCCTTCCTGATAAAAAAAAAGAGAGAAATCAGAACCTGGTAACGTAACATACTTGGAGCACCAATGGCTAACTGGCACCTCTGTAGCTAACCCAAGTTATTAGATCTAGGCAAAACCAATCTGTTGGATACAAAAATAGAGCCTTTATTTCCCCCCAAAAAATCTAACATGAAAAACAAGGAAATAAATTGGAAATCCCAATAATGATCACCTCAAAAATGTCACACATTACTTCTTTAAATAAAGATACATCAGTTCAGTCACTATTGCTATTTACCAAAACACTAAGAGATACAAGTGTCAGTTATTTTATGTAGTGACATTCATATCTATCTCTAAAAGAAACCACAATTATCAGAAATAAAATAATACTTGGTTATTCATAAAATGAAAATGAAATTAGAAAATGTTTTTCACTGCACTTCGGCTTCTCTCAGGACACCTGTAAAATATTGAACTCTATACCAAAGTCACTATTTCCTTTCTGTATGAATCTTCTGCACTTTACCACTAGATCTTTTATGTGAAGATCTCTTATCTTGAATAGCCGCTTTTTGTACGCAGTCACATTATACTAGGCACTAGTGTTCAAATGCAGCAAAGTACTATCTGACACACGAACAGAAACACACAACTGCAATTTTCTGACTTCACAATCATGACTCTCGACCAGCAGCCATGTCAACCTGCTCACTAGCACACTTGCATTTGAGACTTGACAGTGTTTTGCTAAGTAAACTTAAGGCATTCAACCACCCAAAGTATTCTCTGTTATCTTGAAGCTTTTTGATAACACTCACATCTGTTCTGCTGCACATTCCAATCTGTCTGTGACAAAGTCTGTTGAACCCTAAATTTAATTATTACCGTTTCCAATGCAGTGAACACTACTCGGCCATCACTTCAATCGTGTCACCTGAACACAATAGGCCGTCACTAGCCCAAAGTTCCCTATAATTTATCCAGCCACAAGATTCAAGGCAACTTCTGATGCTGGTTTCTTCCTACCCCGTCGGCTACATCCAGATTTGACTGTCCTGGCAATGCACATTGTGATCATCATTAATGCCATCATAATGGCAATGACTGGAACTTTGTAATATTCTGCAATGAAAAATTCGTCCTCTTCGTCATCTTCCAGTAGAGGAAAAGTAACTGCCTCCTATGTTGCTGAACTTAAATATTCCACGACTCCTGCACCCGGCTTGTGGAAGTATCGTAGATCCTGTTAGGTCCCAGAAATCATCCTTAGATGACTCCACACTAGCCATCAAAGATTTTCAGTCCCTGTAGTAGTATTAATTTGTGACCTTGTCGCCCATGGTGAAGACCAAGCATCTGATGCAGCAGATCCTTAAGTGGTTTCCACTATCACTACTTGGGAATTCTCTTACTTCATTGTGTGTCCATCTTTCGTCATGAAAAAGTTCTAACTGACACGCTGATAAGTCTATGGAAGTCTATGTATCACACACGTAACTGTCATGGACTAACACAAACCCAACCTCATAGTCGATTACTAAAAACTGAAATTCCTCACTTAAACAAACATAGTCTCTATCCACTGACCCCTTTAACAAAAACAGGCAAAATCTTTTATCACTAACTGACAACTCATCAATTAACCCCTAATCTGATAAGTAAACCAAAAATAAAAAAATAAAAACTCCTAATGTTTATTAAACTAATCTCTTTTTACTAAAGTCCCTATAGACTCTATTTTAGAATATCTTAGTATTGAACTAATTCAGCATGAATTACCTCTACCTATAAGTCACATGATTTCACTCACGAGTTTGTGCATTTGTGATTGTAATTTTATATTCAATGGTGAATTTTATCAACACATATTTGGCATGGCAATGGGAAATCCTTTATCACCACTACTCTCAAACCTGTACATGGAATTCTTTGAAAAACGCTACTTACCTAATATCATTTATATTCCTGTAAAGTGGTATCGTTATGTTGATGATATCTTAGCTGTTCTTCCTGTCGGTATTGATGTAAATGATTTACTCTCTAAATTTAATAACCAAGTACCATCGATTAAGTTTACTCTAGAATTAGAAAAAGACAATTGCCTCCCTTTCTTAGATGTTTTGATACATAGAGAACCATTTCAATGTAAATTCAGTATTTATAGGAAACTGACCAACAACTTAACTTATGTTCATTTCTTCTCAGGCCATCTTAACATAAAAATATAAATTTTTTTTCCTCTATGTTTTTACGAGCATTACGCATTGTCAGTCCACAATATTTGGATCAAGAAATTGAATACATAAGAAAAATAGGGAAAGATTTATGTTCATTTCTTCTCAGGCCATCTTAACATAAAAATATAAATTTTTTTCCTTTATGTTTTTACGAGCATTACGCATTGTCAGTCCACAATATTTGGATCAAGAAATTGAATACATAAGAAAAATAGGGAAAGATTTATGCTATCCTTCACATATATTAGATATTTGTTATAATAAAGCCCACAAAAAGTTTTATAGTGTAAGTAACACGCAGAAAGAAAATTCTAAGAACATTCTCAGTTTGCCTTATTTTAACGGATTTGGAACCATTAAATTGTTAATAGCTCTTAATGTCAACCTTGTTTTTTCCTATAATAAACACCACTAAAAAGGAATGTTGATAAAAAATTGGCCCACCAGCAGAGAAAGCAACAACATAATATATAAAATTCCATGTATGATGTCCCATCATTTTATCTCGGACAGTCTAGCAAAGGCCTAGAAGTAAGACTAAGCAACATAAATATTCTGTAAAAACTGGGCAAAAATCTAATGCAATATTCATTCATTTAAGTGAAAACAACCACCGAATAAATTGGGTTGGTAGTTCAGTAATTGCAAGGTCAAGAGATGTCTTATCACAAAATCTTTTAGAATCTGCTTTAATACAACTTACTTTTCATATGGGTATGTATAATATATATTATATAATATATATATTATATATATATATTATATATATATATATTAATATTTTTATAACATACAATGGGTTATGTTTTTTTATTTTTTATTATTCTTTTTGATTTTTGACACAAGGAGGTTTTACTTTCATCGCATATGGAGCACTACTCTTAAAGTCCTTTGGAGGCTTATTGGCAAATAAGTTAGCTGGTAAGAGGTGACTAAGTGGTGTTGAAGTTTGGAAAAGTTTTAAGACCAAAAAGCCTGAGTGTTTTTCTTCTAAGCTGTTGTGATGTCTCTAAAGTAAGATAATTTTTCTTTATACATGGGCTTTTAAGATGTCATCGTAAAATGGACATTTAAAAGTTTGTTACATTAATATCATTTTTTCTTAGACGGCAAGATTAATCTAAAGAGATATTGTGTACAGTGAATTTTATAAACAATATTATACTTATTAAAAGCTCCCGTTATTTGTGAATCAAATTATCAATATCAAATCACGAATATCTTCCTTGTGTACATGTAAAAGTGTATAACTCCATAATATCGTAATCAAAGTATGATAATTTGAGTATTCGTAGGAATTGCTGACATGGAATTTATTGCAAGAATCATTTTTCAAAAAAACAGGCATACACACACACACACACACACACACACACACACACACACACACACACATATATATATATATATATATATCAAATGTACCGCGAAGGAACACGTGCTTGAGAATATCCTTGCATCCACAATAGAAAGGTGAGTGAAACTGGTGACTTTGAACAAGTATTTTCGTAGAATATTTCTACATTCTCAAGTTCACACTGAATCAAAGAGAGGTTGACAGGCTTATTTATATAAAAGAAGGGTAGGGTTACTGTTTCCTAATCTTAGCAGAATGTCCTTGAGCAAAAAAGACATAGAAAGAGGATCAAGAGCTAATCCAGGGTGAAGATTTATATTCCCCGTTGACGTGGCTTCCTTTGTTCATTGACTGTTTCGATTATCGATGCCTTATTCCAGTTAATGGCATGGCCTGTTAAGCCAATGATTCACAATACCATTATTCGTTAGCCTCTTTAAATGGCAAATTTGTGCTGTGAGCATTAAATTTTGATACCTTTAGAAGTTTTACCTGCATAAATCTTATTACATTCTTTGCAAGGAATACCGCATACAGTTTTTTTAATTAGGCATGCTATTTTTTATTAATTTATTTCTCAAAATATAATTATATTCAATTACACTTTAATGTCAATACTTTTTAAAATAGGTACATCAGGAATGAAATTTGGATGAAATGGTGCACAGAGATTATTCTTAAATTCTTTGTTAATTCTGGTTGGATTGTAATATATCTTATTTGCTTTATTTTGACAAAGTTCCAAAAAATACATAGGTAAATATAATGAATCTCCTATTTCATCAATAATTTTAAACTCGTCTTCTAAGAATTCAGGACTACACATTCTAAGAGCTCTGAGATACATACTGGAATATTTTAACATCTTAATTTGTTTAGCATAGCTTCATATATACTTTAACATAAAACTAGGTGTTATTTCTAACAAATAAGACATCCAAAAATGGTATACAATTATTTTTTTCATATTCTGTTGTGAATTGTATTGAGGTATCGAACTTGTCAGTTCCAATGGTTCTTTATTCCTCACACCGTTGGACTTTGGAACAGTTTCACAGAGGATGTCGTGTAATTTCAACTTCAGAAGTTCAAGGTAAGATGAAATGCCTTACTACCCTAATTTATATTTCTTTTTTAAGGAGTAGGATATATATATATATATATATATATATATATATATATATATATATATATATATATATATATATATATATATATATTTGTAAGAACTGTGATATCCAGTCTGGGAAATTTTGGCAATTTTATTTGTGTATTGTGGTTAAAGTAAAAATGAATGTATGACAAGTTATTCGTTGGTTTCATTTATTCTTTAAAAAAATTGTGTTATTTCTAATACATAAGACATCCAAAAATGGTATACAATTATTTTCTTCATATTCTATTGTGAATTTTATGGATGCTACAAGATATATTAGTTGTATGTAGCAAATCAGTTATGACTAAATTTTTTTTCACAATATAAAAACAATCATCTGCATATCTAACCCAAAACACCTTAGCAAATAAATTCCTTCGAATAAGTCTAGTTTAAAAGAATTAAAGCAAATAATAGGGAAATACCTGTTCATAAAAAAATTATCATTGAAAGTGAATTTGCAATTTCTTTATACAAAGCGATACCAAATTAATAATGACATTCGTATGTAATTCTAGATTATACAAATCCAAATGTTGTGATAAATACTCAAGTCATCAATAGGAACTTTAGTAAAAATGTTACATCAGAGCTGGTTAATTTGTCGGTACTGGATAATTCAGCATGAGAGAGTCTAATACAGAAATCAACAGAGTTTTGTAAATGGGAGTTTGGCATAGTACCTGTAATGCATGTTAGATTATAGTAATATAACTAGATATTTAGAAAATTTCTAGCAAATACAACCGGTTGAACTGTTAATTAGACAAATAGGCAAATCTCTCTTATGAGTGTTGATTAATCTGTACATGTATTGTAAAGATGGGCTAATCCTTGTCACTTTCCCTTTTTTTTGAACTGAATTCCTCTAATATAGTTTTTATTTTAGAATTGAAACTTTTTTATGAGATCAGCTAATGGGTCTTTCTGTAGCTTTTTGTAAGTACTCGAATCAGATAAGTTTTCTATTTTTTCCACATAACTAATTTTACCCATTACTACAAAATAATTGAATTTGTCAGCTTTGGTGATATGCAAACTTTTATTTTTCTTCGTTTGTTGAATTGCATCCATAAACCTTTCAGGAAAAGTCAGCATTTTATTAGGTATTGGAAGTCATCCGAAAAAAGGGCATTTAACTACATTCATTGAAGGTCGTGTACTTTTGTAGTTTGGATATTTCTGAAGTGATGTTTGTGCACGAAACCTCATCCCTAATGGCATACGATAAACCATAACCTAAATCACATTTAAGAATCTCGTTCAATTCTTTATGTTTCTTTTTCCAGTCACTTATCTCAATGAGGCTTTTTAATTTGCGATCCAGGTGATGCACTAGTTTATTTAGATTGAACCTCAGTTTATTATAAATTTTAAGTAGCACTGTTCTCCAATCCGGGGGAATACTGTTCATGGAATAAATTCTGTCATTTCTCAATTTCTTGAAAATATTAAATTAAAGCCTTTTTGCCTTTCCTATATGTTTGTTGAGGGAGATCACACATAAAGTATTTTAGGTTTGGATTATCGTATGCCGCTAGTGATGAGGGTTTGTGCATAAACATCATTTCAGAGATATTCAATCTCGAAAATAAAAACACAATAGCATCCATAAAACTCACAATAGAATATGAAGTAAATAATTTTATACCATTTTTGGATTGCTTAGTTATTAGAAATAAGAAAAATTTTAAAGCATAAATGAATAACTTGTCATACATTTATTTTTACTTTAACCACACTCCACTTATTAAAATGCCAACATTTCCCAGAATGGATATCACAGCTCTTAGAAACTGTAGTCCTGATTTTTTAGAAACTGATTTAAAAATTATTGATAAATTCGGAAATTCATTATGTTACCCTCCATATTTTTTGGAACTTAGTAAAATAAAGCAAAAAATACATTTCAATCCGACAACTATTTACAAAGAATTTAAGAATATTCTCTGTGTACCATTTCATTCTAATTTCATTCCTGCGGTACACATTTTAAAAACTATTGATATAAACTTAGTATTTTGTATTTAAATATAAATAATATTTTGAGAAAAATAGCATGCCTAATTCAAACAATATTGGATACAGTATTCTTTGCAAGAATTTTATCAAATTTATGTAGGTCAAACCTATAAAGGTATTGAAATACGAAGCTCACAGTACAAATATGCCATTTCAAGAGGATTATTGGCTTAAGACAGGCCATCCCATTACCTGGAATAAGACATCGATAATCCAGACGGTCATTTTTATTGAAGCTACATCAGGGAGGAATAAAAATCTCCACCCTGAATTAGATCTTGATCCTCTTTCCATGTCTTTTTTGTTGAAAGAACATCCTGCTAAGATTACCAAACTGTTACCCAGCCTTCCCTTGATTCAGTGTGAATGAATGTAGAAATATACTGCTAAAGAACTTGTTCAAAGTCGCCAGTTTCACTCACTTTCTTTTCCATTGATTTTAGGATATATATATATATATATATATATATATATATATATATATATATATATATATATATATATATATATATATATATATATATATATATATATATTAGGCCTAGGGTTTTTGATTAATAATATATTGCCAATATGACCTATGGAATGTGAAGAACAGTGGAGAGGCAACGACCTGAGAAAGCTGACAATGGGTTTCTATGGGTGGCGTGAGGTAAAACTGCTTAGTTAGACAAGTCAATGTACGATAGTTTATTAACTCTTCTCAAAGTGCCTTTGTGAAACTGGTTGCGGCCAGTAATCGTGAGGCGCTAACGAACTGTGTGTTCGTATGTGCGTGTGCGCCTCTTCTGTTAATAATGTTGGATACCAAGTCTATGGGGGATTTTGATAGAAGCGTCTTTGGGAGGAAGGCAGAGCCACGATGGCGGTGCCTAAGTGTTTTTGGAATAGTGGGTGACATATTCCGGCTGCTTGGGTGAGTGTTTAAGTGTTTTTGCCGAAGTTTGGCTTGTTATCTATTCGACATTTTGTGAGGATATTCAATCTTTAATCTCTGATTGTTAAACTTATGTGTGTACTTACGGGATGTGTTCTGTGCCTTTGAAACAGACGGTTCTGGCAATGGGGGGCGACCAAAAGAGAGTCCCGATGGATATAGATTTTTTGGAGACTATAACTGTTCAGACATTTTTGTTGGGGTTTTAATTGAGTTGATTCATTATTTATTCGTTGTTAATAAATGTGTCTTTGTAATGCAGCGCTCTCATTTTCATTACCTGTTAGAGTGGAGAGAAAGAGGTGAAGAGAGAGGTAGAGAGAGAGAGAGAGAGAGAGAGAGAGAGAGGTGTCGGTGCTAGAGAGAGAGAGAGTAGAGAGAGAGAGAGAGAGAGTAGAGAGAGAGAGAGAGGGGCTGTGTGTATTAGTTTGCCTTAACGCTTGAGTTACAAGTTTACCAAATGAATAATGGGGGAATGTCCCCATTACAGGTTTTGGTGGCTAGCGGTTAAAAAAGGGGTATAAAAGGGTTTTTTTTTATGCCTGGGAACGCCAATGAAGAGATAGGTGACCAGTTAAAAAATAAAGGGGTTATGGCTTAGCGATAGTTTTCGAACGACAAAGCCTTTGTGGGATTGTGGAAAACTGTTAAATTTTTAGTTTCCAGGTACTAGTGAGAAAAATGAGAAATATCTATCAGTTAGCTGTGCAAAGGGGTGTGGGAAGGATTTTTATAGTCATCAAATTTGCCCGTACAGAGATTATCCAGGGCGTGAGAGTAACTCAGTCTGGTTTGTGAGTGAGTGTTGCCAGGTGCCATCTCGCCGATCTAGTTTGCATTGTGCTGACGAGATTTACGTATTCTGCAGATTCCGGGGTGGTTTTCTCTTATTTTGGACATGTGAGTGTTACTGTATGTTTTTTTTTTTAATCCTGGGGGCTTTTTTTTGAGACGGGTTCAAGAGGTCAAAAATTTTTTTTTTTCTTTGCCCATAGTAGCAGAAGTGAGGTGTTTTCTTTATTTGCGCATGTTTGTGATAGACGTATTCTTCTTTGTTTAATATAAGGGTGTATAAAGAAGTTTTTTTATGCATGTGAACTGTGCTTAGATAGCATATCTAGACAGAGCGGCCACACAATTTTACGGGCTCAGCAGATTGCAGGGAGATGGGTATTGGCATATACCTCAGGGAGGGGGTCCTCAGACACTGTTTAAGGGGAGATGGGGACTACTGGCATGCCTCGGGGGAGTGTTCTGCCGCTTGACTGAGGGGTTGTTCTAATGGGGGGGGGGGGGAGAAAGAAGAAAACTTTTTTTTTCTGAGTGTGCGGGTGAACTCCTCCTTTCTTTTTTTTCTTTGTTGGGCTGTTGGGGGATGGGTTTTCCCTTGACAATGAATTTCCAATGCCAAGACATCAGCTGATTGATTAGTTGATGAAGTGAAATGCCCTTAGATGTTTTTTTTTAGAAAAGAGAATTGAAATGCATTGTATGGGTGTATGTTTTCCTTGTGCCTTGGAAGACACAAATATATTGGGTAGACACAGATTATTATTCTTTATTTTATTGTGTTGGAGAGATTACTTTGAAAGTGGTGTTGCATCTGGAGAAATTGTGTGTCATAAGGTTCAGCAATACTAGTGTAAGCTATTTGAATTTTACCCTTACTTGAGATCTTTGCAAGAGAATTATTGCTATGGAGAATTATTATTATTATATTATTATATTGATTGATGTGTCACGGGAGGGTTGCTTAAGTATAATTATCATTACGGAGGGAGACTTGTTTTACGAGAGATTTGAGATGTTTCATGGGAGATTATTTTATAATTATTACAGATAATTATTAATGGGAGAAGACTTGTCTTAATTATTTGTTGAGTTTTTGTAACTTTGGAGAATATTTTGGTCATTCACGAGGATGAGTTTTGCTGAATCTTGATGAATCTGACTGAATCTTGGTGAGTTGTGATGAATCTTGCTGAACTTTTGCTGAATTTTGTGCTGAATTTTTGGAGAATGGACAAGCATTAACATTGGTGATGTTATTTTTTTAATACTGATACTGGTGATTTTGATGATATCAAGTTTTGGTGATTTTGCTGATATTGATATTTCTGATACTGAGTTTTTTATATATATATATATATATATATATATATATATATATATATATATATATATATATATATATATATATATATATATACTAATACGTGGGTGTTTTAATGCTATCAAGGGTGGTGAAATCTTTTTTGAATTTGGGTGGAACTAACAACACATTATTTTAGTTTTTTTTCTTTTTTTTGTGTGTTCAGCAGATAATTGCTTGACATCTAGTGAGTCACGAGAGATAGTTAACAGTGCCGTAGATTTTTCTTTTCTCTTTTTTTGGAAGTTAGCCATCGCTGACACAAGTTTTCTTTACCATGGGTGAATTTGAAGTTATTTTTACTCTCCAGTTGGTGTGAATATTTTTTAATGTCTCAGTTCATGACTTAGAGTCATTGTTCGAGAACGTGTTTGTGTTTCAGCTATTTGATGCTGCAGTGAGATTTACGGGAGAATTCTTGCACTGTTTTGAATGCATACGTAATGGCACTACATTTTTTTTCTGGATATTTGTGTTCCAGAAATTGTGAGTTTTCTTGCACAATACCTTTTTTGTATTTGTGACAACTTTGTGAAAGATAGGAAACTTGGTTAAGTTTTCTAATGGCCTATGTCGTAGTGCATATGGAGAAGTCTTGGCTTAGACACTTTGTAACTGGAGTTCTGTTATAATAGTTGTGGCACATTGGTGATTATTTTCTAGAATTTTCTAGACAGTTTTTGTTTGCCGAGTTTTTGCCCTTTTTTAGCAGTCATGCTAAATGGAGAGAGTTTTATAGTTTTGACTATAACATTGAGTTATTCTCTGGAGAATTGGAGATATATTATTTTGAAGAGATAATTGAGATATATTATTTTGGAGTTATAATTTGAGATATAATATATTGGAGATATATTTTTGGCCAACTTTGATATTTGCCAATGGTGATATAAGCTATGTTTATTTCAATTATTTTGCAGCCAACTTTGATGCAAATGGAGACACATTTGGAGATTATGGGGCAATATTTGTGAGTGTGTGAGTTAGATGCATTGAGTGTACCTTTTTTTGGAGATAGGATTTCATTTTTTTTATATTCCTTTTTGGAGATATATTTTTTGGAGCCTTGTTTTGTTCCACATGGAGTTATTGGGGAAATAGAGGTAAATATTTTGTATTTGCCGAAATAGAGGTGATTATTCTTTATTCCTGGAGTGGTGTCTTTTTTTATTGACATGTGGTCATTGGAGAAATAAGAGTGAATAATATGGGGTTGGTTATTAACCAAATGGAGGAAATATTTTTATAACCAGAGTGTTCTTCTTATTAATATGGTGTCACAAATTTATGGAGGTGGAATTAATCTTTGGCGGGTGACCTTTTTTTTGTGGTTATGGAGTTTGTATTTTCGAGCCAAGAGAAGATTTCTGTGGTTCTTTCTCTTTTTGGTTTCTTGACTATTTGGAGTCGAGTGGCATTACTGCATTGTAGTCCTATGGAGATGGGTGCATTTTTTATGTTCACAAGTGTTTTATTTTGGAGGCATATAATTGGGCAGTGTCATGTTGAGAGAATAAGTCTTCGAGACAAATGTTTGAACACATTAGTCATATCCTGGAGTTAATTTTGTGAAATGCATCAGTTAGACAGTTTTTTTGAGAATCATGAGTTTCCAAACTTGTGTGTCTGGCTGGACATTTTTTATGCTGCTGTTTGAGCATACGTCCGCAGGTGAATTTTTCTGCTGACAAGCGATGTGATGAGCCGTGTGCTGATCCTTTTCCTTTAGTGATGGTGATAGCTCAGAGTTTTTGCAATATCTGGAAGGGTTTTTGATTAATAATATATTGCCAATATGACCTATGGAATGTGAAGAACAGTGGAGAGGCAACGACCTGAGAAAGCTGACAATGGGTTTTTCTTTTATGGGTGGCGTGAGGTAACAAAACTGCTTAGTTAGACAAGTCAATGGTACGATAGTTTATTAACTCTTCTCAAAGGTTGCCTTTGTGACACAGAAAACTGGTTGTGGCCAGTAATCGTGAGGCGCTAACGAACTGTGTGTTCGTATGTGCGAGTGTGCCTCTTCTGTTA
>NC_087221.1:3535611-3543111 GCF_015104395.2 Macrobrachium nipponense | reverse complement strand
AAGAAATACACGAATTCAAACGTAAACAGTAATTGTGAAAAGAAATTACCTAATCTATCCTTACAATCTCTCTTAAACTGACGAGAATCTACAGCCAGAACTTCCCTGAAAGAAAAATAAAAGTAGAGGAAATATAAAATTTCGTGTACGCTATGTTATTGTAGCATCTCAACAAATAACAGTTCTATTAGCAATGATTCAGATGCTAAAAGTGAGAATGCTCTCTAATCAAATTACGTTAACAAAGATGAGCACAAAAATAAAAAATATTTTTTTCTTGGACGATGGTCTTAATTATGACGATCGTTTCTAAAAAATATCAAACCAGCTCCAGCAATGAGACAGAGATCCCAAGAGGGTGCAGCTACATACACAGATGAAAAATATTTTTTCGCCATTGATAAAACATGAAATAAACAAAAGTTCTTTCTGTTTTCTTCTGAAGATTGAAAAAGAAACCCACAAAATCACTGTGTAACTTGTTTACTTCTAAGTATTTGCACGTGTGGAGTAAAATTAAATGTAAATACTTAGAAGTCAACAAGTTACACAGTGATTTTGTGGGTTTCTTTTTCAAAACATGAAATATAAAGTTTACGCAACTATTATATTCATCTCTGTACATTTTTTACGAACTAGAGAATATGTCATTTTAAGTACGAAAAATTCCATTCTGATTCACAGTTTTCATTCTTATTACCCAAATTACTCTTTTAGACAATGCACTTTTTTGTTTGGTTGTGAACCATATCATTGATCTTCAATAGCAGGTTGAATCAGGATTCTCTTAATATTCGACTGCAATTTCTACTTCTGATCTTATATTTATGCAATTAACTTGCATACTGTTGTTTGTCTCTATTTATATTTTACCTATCGAAAATACCTTTAAATCTGTCAGACGTTTGAACTATTTCAATATTGAAATTAGTATCCCGTACAAAAGTAACTTCACATGCCACGATGTTGCCTTCGTAAAAGCAGACTCTTAGGTCACTTAATATTGGTGTTTGGAATGATCTTCAAAGTTAGATATATCAATTCTCGTCGAAAACTTGACAAGTAAGATTAGGCAATGGGATGGCAATCTCACAGCACATAACACTAAGATTGATATTACAATATTTTAGGAAACACGGGTTCAGGCAGGACACATCAAGTCAAATAATGTAACACTCTCATAAAGAAATTGCCTTACATATATATTCAACATTAGGGCATATACTCAATTACACGCCCATGTCAAACTTATTAAAATCTAGTAGACAGTCTGCAGCCCATGTTGAATATGGAGTAACTTTTATATGTTGCACTTTGCTGAATCCTGTGGTGACTGTTCAGTATCTCCGTTTTAGTTCTCTATATTTATTTGATTTACTGTTTTCGTAAAAAAAATTGTTCTTTATCAATTTTCGTGTTTTCCAGGGTAAATGCATTGGCAAGAGTAGATTCAAAGCAATCATAAAAAAGCAAGAAATCTTTCAGCTTTTCTGATGAATAAACCTTACATGGTTCTTACTGGCTATTCCGTATCTATATGTTCGTAATCAGAGAAGGCATTTGTGTTTCCTGCTTAATTAATCACTAGCAAGTATTTTCCATGAAAACATAATTTTTGTGGTATAATAAAGTGCATACTCTCAGTGCGTATTATTGCCAAATCTTCTCATAATGGAAGGTAATTGAAGCACAGCGAAATGAAGCCATATATATGACACGATGTTATCCTTGAGATAATTAGGCTGATATCATGTTTCTGAATTTTTTTCCACACCTTTCATCATTTTCTTTGGAATGTTTATATAGATCATCGGTTTGCTCTTTTGATCAGCTAATTATTGTAATGATTTAATTTATATATTTCGTTTATATATTACAATATGAGAAACCTTTATTTAGAATTACGCTCATGCAATTATAGCCTAAAAATTCATGAGGAAAACAATCAATTGTGGCTGTAACCTATAAAACATTGAAAGATTTGCAGTCAAGTACAATATGGTTTGTAATTTTTTATTAGAAAATTAATAAGTATTTTTTAAGATGTGTAAATAAACCCTGAAATCGACCTAACCAAATTGATAAAGTAATCACTATGAAAAATACTGAAAGCGTTACGAAAGGTCATTGATTCTTCACTTCAAGTTTTTTTCTCTTTGGTGAATAATAATAATAATAATAATAATAATAATAATAATAATAATAATAATAATAATAATAATAATAATAATAATAATAATAATAATAATAATATGTATTTTGGTAGAAGACCCTCTTTTAGGCAAATGCTGTTAAAAAGGATGGCAGAATTAAGCGAGTTGATTTTATATATGTTTTTTTCTATTTTCATTACAATTCGCTTCTCAGGCTCAGCGATGTTTCTGAGTAACTGGCCAAATTTCATATTGGGAATTTTCAAAAATTATAAATGCTGAAGGAATCTTTTATTAGAACAAGATATCAGGTCCAGGTCAAGCAGGGGTCGTCGTCAGTGCTGGTATTATTCCGTAGGCGTAGTTCAGTTCGGGCCGGGGTCGTCTTAGGTTTAAGGGCTGGTATTGGTGCTGGTATAGCTGGTATCACGTGACGTTTCGACCTTCTCGTAGGTCATCTTCTGACGAGTCGGTTGAAGTGACTGTAGCAAGAAAGTTTGCGGAACGGTATTTATAGCGGCACGGACCTAGAGTTGCATTCTCATTGGTCGCAGGAATTCCGTCTGTAGCAGGAATCGTATCATCCTGTGGGGATTCCTGGTTATCTGGCATCGTCGGGGGGTCGCTTGCTGCTCTCCGGGCGGAGGTGGGAAGGAGAAACGTTTCTTGAGTGATATTTAAGTTTGGTTTCTCCTTGCCTATATGGAGGGCTTCTAGGAGGCACAGACGTCGGGGATGCGTTGTTTGATCTATTATGGTGATATTAGGGATAATATCATTTCTTCTTATCCGTTTGTTATGAGCAGTCCTGGCGTGGTTGAATATGGCTAATTCTTGGCGTGGCAGGAGATTCGCTTGGAGAAACGCATGGAGGTCATACCGACGTATTTGCCGAGGCATCCTCGGACGGGGCATGTGTAACGGTAGACCACACTCGTCTTCTTCAAGGGATCCTGCAGGGGCGCCGAAGGATTGTTTCTCATCACCAGGCTGCTCGTCTTCTTTGTTTTATAATATATAATCATCTTAATATTTCTGTCTGGGTCGGCGGGGCTGACGTTTTCCTCGATGATCTTTTTGAGGGCTTGTTCATCCTCCTTGTACCTCTGGCGGAAGTGCCCCTTGTAGAAAAGCTTGATGGGCTCTGCAACGTCGGGGCGGGATTCCCGGTGGTACCAGGATTCCATACCTTTCCGTATTGACTCATCAACAGCACGATTGGTGTGTCCGTTGTCGATGAGGACCTGGGCGGCGCGCTCCAACTCACTGTGTGTGTCATTCCAGGAGGAGCAGTGTGAGAGGGCCCTCCTGACGAAGGCGCTGATGGTTGAGCGCTTATACCTCTCAGGGCACTCACTCTCACCTTTCATGCACATTCCCAGGTTCATCGGCTTCGTGTACACCCTCGTGCTGAATCCGGAATCTCGCTGTTCGACAAGGACGTCAAGGAAGGGGAGGCGGCGATCTTGGCAATGTTCAATCGTGAATGTGAGGCAGCTGTGGTCATGGAATGCACGTCGCAGCTGCTCTATCTCATCCTGGGAGTCGGCGCAGATGAAGGTGTCATCAATGTAGTGCACATACATCCTTGGTTTCCTGGAAATCTGGAAGATCCTCTCTTCGACGGTACCCATATAGAAATTTGCGAAAAGGACCCCAAGGGGAGATCCCATCGCCACGCCGTCGATCTGGGTGAACATGTAGTTGCGGTGATCAGCAAAAGGGGCCTTCTTAGTGCAGATTTCAGCAGGGCTCGAGGGGCATGCTCTGGGGATGTTTAAGGAATTGGAGTGTCGGGGTCCCTGTAAACTCTGTCCAAGATCATTTGTATGGTCTCGTCAACGGGGACGTTGGTGAACAGGGACTCTACATCCATCGCTTAATTCTGCCATCCTTTTTAACAGCATTTGCCTAAAGGAGGGTCTTCTACAAAAATACACATTCTTTCGGCTACATGACCCTACCGCCCAGCGAGAACCAGGCACGAGGAGCTTCAGGAGGACCCTGCTGCAACGGCAACTGCATGCCAAGGAACAAGAGAGGGAAAGGACAGCTTATACTCCAAGTGGGAGGGGCTCCGCCGTCGTAGCGACCCTGTTGCAGCTCCCCCTCGCGCCTCACATGAAGAAAATGGCGCAATAGACAACCCCCAAGGGCGTGGACAACATGAATACATCACCGACTGCCTTCGCCGCCTGGAGGAAAAAGGTGCTGAGAAGAAGAACAGGACCATAACCAAGAAACTCGTCGCCCTCAACGGAGGTAAGATATGCCTCCCACAAGGGGGCGACGAGTACATCAACCTTACAAGTCACGTCCCAACACCTGACGAAGACAAGATCCTTCGGATGGGCCTCAACTGCCACTTCATCACACAGCCGAGGCCGATGGATAAACGCTTGGAAGTTGAATATCTCCTCGATGGTATCCAGAAGCAAGAGGACCTTGGGAACTTGCGGACGACTGACGGCCTTCAACCCCTCCTGCTAGCCGAGGCCCTCACCGACCGTGGAGACTACCGCAGTGGTATCATCAGCCGTGACCTGAGGGAAGCAGCGAAGCAGTTAAGGAAGCGTGAGGACGTCACTGTACGCAGGGCCGATAAAACTGCTGCTTTCGTCATTATCCAGACTAAGGAATACCGCCGGAAGATTGAAGAAATCCTGGCGGACTCCACGAAATTCCGCAGAATCACCAAGAACCCCGTCGACGACATCAAGCGAGAGGCCAACCGGAATATTGAAACGGTCAACGCCGCCTCGAACGCCCTGCATTTGCCACCCATAATGGGTGACCATGATTTAGGCTACATCTATGGGAATGTTAAGACACATAAACAAGGGAACCACCTTCGCCCCATAATCAGCCAGATCCCTGCCCCTACGTACCTGTTGGCCAAGAAACTCAACACCATCTTAACCCCGTACGTCCCAGATAGGCACAGCCTGAAGTCGTCGGCCGAGTTCTTGGACGCCCTACGAGCAACGCCCCCCAGAGGATGCATCGCTTCGATGGATATAGAGTCCCTGTTCACCAACATCCCCGTTGACGAGACTATACAAATGATCTTGGACAGAGTTTACAGGGACCCCGACACTCCATCCTTAAACATCCCAGAGCATGACCTTCGAGCCCTGCTGGAAATCTGCACTAAGAAGGCCCCTTTTGCTGATCACCGCAACTACATGTTCACCCAGATTGACGGCGTGGCGATGTGATCTCCCCTTGGGGTCCTTTTTGCAAATTTCTATATGGGTACCGTCGAAGAGAGGGTCTTCCAGATTTCCAGGAAACCGAGGATGTATGTGCGCTACATTGATGACACCTTCGTCTGCACCGACTCCCAGGATGAGATAGAGCAGCTGCGACGTGCATTCCATGACCACAGCTGCCTCACGTTCACGATTGAACATTGCCAAGATCGCCGCCTCCCCTTCCTTGACGTCCTTGTCGAACAGCGAGATTCCGGATTCAGCACGAGGGTGTACACGAAGCCGACGAACCTGGGAATGTGCATGAATGGTGAGAGTGAGTGCCCTGAGAGGTATAAGCGCTCCACCATCAGCGCCTTCGTCAGGAGGGCCCTCTCACACTGCTCTTCCTGGAATGACACACACAGTGAGTTGGAGCGCGCCGCCCAGGTCCTCATCGACAACGGACACACCAATCGTGCTGTTGATGAGTCAAAAAGGAAAGGTATGGAAGCCTGGTACCACCGGGAACCCCGCCCCGACGTTGCAGAGCCCATCAAACTTTTCTACAAGGGGCACTTCCACCGGAGGTACAAGGAGGATGAACAAGCCCTCAAAAAGATCATCGAGGAAAACGTCAGCCCCGCCGACCCAGACAGAAATATTAAGATGATTATATATTATAAAACAAAGAAGACGAGCAGCCTGGTGATGAGAAACAATCCTTCGGCGCCCCTGCAGGATCCCTTGAAGAAGACGAGTGTGGTCTACCGTTACACATGCCCCGTCCGAGGATGCCTCGACAAATACGTTGGTATGACCTCCATGCATTTCTCCAAGCGAATCTCCTGCCACGCCCAAGAAGGAGCCATATTCAACCATACCAGGACTGCTCATAACAAACGGATAAGAAGAAATGATATTATCCCTAATATCACCATAATAGATCAAACAACGGATCCCCGACGTCTGCGCCTCCTAGAAGCCCTCCATATAGGCAAGGAGAAACCAAACTTAAATATCACTCAAGAAACGTTTCTCCTTCCCACAGTCGCCCGGAGAGCAGCAAGCGACCCCCCGATGATGCCAGATAACCAGGAACCCCCACAGGATGATACGATTCCTGCTACAGACGGAATTCCTGACGTTCATCCCCAGGCATGCCACTGTGGCGCTCGCACGAGAGAATCCCCGAGACCTTCGAGGCGAGATCCACGGCTTCGCCCAAGACCAGCCCGACCAATGAGAATGCAACTCAGGTCCGTGCCGCTATAAATACTGTTCCACAAACTTTCTTGCACAATCCATTCAACCGACTCGTCAGAAGATGACCTACGAGAAGGTCGAAACGTCACGTGATACCAGCTATACCAGCACCAATACCAGCCCTTAAACCTAAGACGACCCCGGCCCTACGGAATAATACCAGCACTGACGACGACCCCTGCTTGACCTGGACCTGATATCTTGTTCTAATAAAAGATTCCTTCAGCATTTATAATTTTTGAAAATTCCCAATATGAATATTGGCCAGTTACTCAGAAACATCGCTGAGCCTGAGAAGCGAATTGTAAGGAAAATAGAAAAAAACAATATATAAAATCAACTCGCTTAATTCTGCCATCCTTTTTAACAGAATAATAATAATAATAATATATGCAGAGACTCAGGGCGATACTCAAGTCAAAACTCAACGCCGGAAATATGATAAAAGCCATAAATACATGGGCAGTGCCAGTAATCAGATACAGCGCAGGAATAGTGGAATGGACGAAGGGAGAACTTCGCAGCATAGACCAGAAAACTAGGAAACATATGACAATACACAAAGCACTACACCCAAGAGCAAATACGGACAGACTATACATAACACGAAAGGAAGGAGGGAGGGGACTACTAAGCATAGAGGACTGCATCAACATCGAGAACAGATCACTGGGGCAATATATGAAGACCAGTAAAGATGAGTGGCTCAAGAGTGCATGGGAACAAGGACTGATAAAAGTAGACGAAGACCCAGAAATATATAGAGACAGGAGAAAGACAAGCAGAACAGAGGAATGCCATAACAAACCAATGCACGGACAATACATGAGACAGACTAAAGAACTAGCCAGCGATGACACATGGCAATGGCTACTAAGGGGAGAGCTCTA
>NC_087221.1:3505611-3523111 GCF_015104395.2 Macrobrachium nipponense | reverse complement strand
TAGGTGGGATTAATACGACAGTCAATCTACATAATATTTCTGCATATCTAGTAATGTTAAGCACATCAAAAACTTGAAAAGGAAACTAGGTATAATGTGCGATTTTAGGCAATTTAAAATCCTGGGAATTCCCAGGATCCCGCGTTTCGGACTAATTTTATCCCGGAATCCCAGGAAAAAGAAAAAGCTCCAAAACGACAATCGCCAATTTCTTCTTTCTTCCTCTTTCCCACATTTATCCCTACATTAAGGGGTCGGTTTCCTTATGCGCCATCTCCACTGCCTACTATCAAAGGCATCATGGAGCAGCGCTGATTAGGACAAATCTCCCAAAGTTAAGTCAATTTTTTTTATTCATTTCCTTTATGAGTGCTCTCCTTGAAGTCATAAAGCTCCACAATAACTCTTCTCTCCATATCTTCTTTTGCTTAATTTCACAATCTAGTTCTCTGTCTCCCTCTTGATCTTCTTCCTCTAACAAATTCCTCCTAAGCACTCTTAACTCCCTCCCCATCATCCATTCTGAGCACATGCCCAGACCATCAAAATCGTGTCTCTCTTATCACCACTGTAATCTTTATTAACCCTGCCTTTCTTATTTTGTCAGTTTCCAATTTCTCAGGCAACGATATTATATTCCCATAATCCACCTGAGCATTCTCATCTCTGCTCTCTTAAACTTTACTCCCTCTTTTTTTCTTAGAGCCTATGTTTCCTATCTATACATTAAGACTGGTGTTATCACTGTGCATTAGATCCTCCTCTTCCCCCATGCAGCTTTTATCCTATTATCAATTTCAGCCTCACATCCTCCCTCTAGGCTTAAAGTAGATCCTAAGTATTTAAACTTGTCTACATGTTTCATAATCGAGCCTCTTCTTTCTTGTATTACTATTCTGCCTCTATCTTCCATACATTTCACCAAAATCTCTGTTTTATTTACATTCATCTTTAAGTCAGCCCTCTCTAAAGACTCCTGCCACTTTCCAACCCATCCCTGTAAGTCTTCCTCTTTTTCAGCAATAACCAGATCATCAGTGTACAACAACTCCTGTGCTAACTCCAAAGTTTTGTTTCCCTGAACTGCTGCTATTATGTTGTGTGCTCGTTCTTTGATATATCATCTCGGCTAGCCTAACCAACTTTTTTGGGGGCTTTTGTCTTACTCAAACACCAAAACATTACTTCTTTTGGGATTCTATCGTATGCTTTCTCTAGTCTATAAATGCACAATAGAGCTCCTGGTTTCCCACTAGCCTCTTCTCCTGTACCCGTCTTACTGTGAAGATTGCATCCACCGTCCCCGTCCCCCTCCTTCTCATGAATCCATACTGCTGTTCCCTGATCTTTACAATCTCTCTTAATCCCTCAGCCAGTATCCTCTCTAAAACTTTCAATTCATGCTCTGTTAGTTTAATTTTCCCATAGTTAACACAATCCATGACATCTCCCTTATGGTTGAATATACACACCATTAGACTCATCTCCCAGTTTGTTGGCATTTCTTCCACTTTCTATATAGCTTTTAATGCATCCAGCATCCATTCCTCCTCCTTTGTACATGGCAATTTGATCATTTCAGTTTAGAACTCTGATGGACCTATGTAACCTGTATCTTCATCACTGGTCCCTCTACCCACTGTGATTCACCAATCTCCTCTCTCTCATTTTCAGTATCTAAAAGTTGTTGAAAATACTCTCTCCATCACTTCTTAATTTCTTCATCCCTATGCAATATATTTCCATCTCTATCCTTGACGACACCCAATTTACCCATATGTCTCTGTTTTCCCTCAAGTTCGAAATCTTATAGATAGCCTTTTCTCCTTCTCTTGTTCCTATCTTTCATTCAACTTCTCTGCCGCAATTCAAATGCCATACTTACCCTCCTTTGCACATCTCTTTCATCTTCTCTGTACCATTCCTCTGCACGCTGTGCATGCCTTACTTTCCAGTCCTTAAATTATTTTGATCTTCTTTTAATCGTTTTTTGCACTACTCCATTCTGCTACCACTTTTTCCTCTTGATCTTTACTTTATCCTTTGGTTCTTCCAACCAGTTCCTCTGCTTCCCCCACACATATTTCTCACCTGTCTGCCCAGATATTTTCCACTGTTACCCTGTCCAAATTCTACTCGTACATTTCCCCCTTCTAGCCATCTCTCTCTCACAGTCCTCCTAAATTGCTCCCCTTTACTCCTTTCATGCCTCAAATCTTAATTCTAAATTTCTTCTTTCTCTTTTTTTGGGTTTCCTACCTATCATTTTCAAATCTATCACCATACTTCTTTTAAGATCACTTTACAGTTTGTCACAATGATTTTGTTGGCTCCTCTAACCAGGATGTAATCTATTTGTGTTTGCACTCCTCCACTTTCATAAGTTGCCAAGTATAATCGTGCAACTTCTGAAACCATGTGTTCATACATAGCAATTCAAAACTCTGTGTCATCTCCAATATATCATCCCCATCTTCATTTTTAATTCCAAGCCTATAGCCTCTGTGTACCATTCATATCAGCTACTGTTATTACTTTCTTCTCCTCTTTCCCTGTTCTAATGGTAGCCTCAAATCCTTGTCTAAATAATTCTTTCTCTTGCTCCTGTTACCCTATCTAAGGAACATATGCTGATATTATATTTAATGCTTTATCCCCTATTACTGGAATCTTTAAAAGCTCATTATTTGCGCTGCGTAATTCTACCAATTTTTCCTTCCAGCTGTTAGTTACTATAATTCCAACTCTATTTCTTACCTCTCATGACCCACTGTAATAGAGTTTATGCTCATTTCCTATCTCTCTAGTTCCACACTCCTTCCACCTAGTCCTCTGCGCAAACAAGAAATCCATCCTCCTCCTCTCCATCACATCTGCTATCTCCCTCAGTCGTCCTGTTAGGGTACAAACGTTCCACTTTCCTGCTCTTATATCCACTCTTTCACTACCGTCTTTGGCTGCAGTCGTGTACGCCTATAGGGGATTCTGATGCATGTCGCTTAGAGGGGACGCCCTAGCCACATTCATATTCCTTAAAATGTCAAGCATTGTTTACTGATTATCAGGGGTATTTTTGCAACCGCATGCCGCCCTTGCTATCATCACCTACAGTTATTAGCAATGAGCTTAACCTTTTACTGAAAGGGAAGACTGGAAAAGCAGCAGCTGTCCTTTTAGTGGCCTTTTACATATATATATATATATATATATATATATATATATATATATATATATATGTTTATCTATATATATATATATATATATATATATATATATATATATATATGTATATATATAATATATATATATATATATGATATAATATATATATATATATATATATACTATATATATATATATATATATATATATATATATATATATATATATATATGTATATATATATATATATATATATATATACTATATATATATATATATATGTATATATATATATATATATGTATATATATATATATATATATATATATATATATATATATATATATATATATATATATATATATATATGTATGATATATATATATATATATATATATATATATATATATATATATATATATATATATATATATACATATATATATATATATATATATATATATATATATATATATATATATATATATATATATATATATATATACATATATATATATATATATATATATATATATATATATATATATATATATATATATATATATATATATCATATATATATATATATATATGTATATATATATATATATATATATATATAGATATATATATATATATATATATATATATATATATATATATATATATATATCTATATATATATATATATGATATATATATATATGTCTAGATATATATATATATATATATATATATATATATATATATATATATATATATATATTATATATATATATATATATATAATATATATATATATATATATATATGTATATATATATATATATATATATATATATATATATATATATATATATATATATATATACAAATAAGCAAATCCCACAGGAAAATGACTCAGAAATCCAAGCGCTTTCATCTTTACTAAGACATTGTCAAGTCGATTTTACCAGTGAGAATTCTTCGTCTAGCAGAGCGACCTTTCAACGAGTTTCAACGCATCATACTTCAGAAACACATTGACATCACAAAAGTGGAAGTAGAAGATGCGTTTCGTGCACTTAGAAGCAGATAGTATGGCTTTAATCAGATGGTTCCTGTAGATTGGAAGAATCGGATGCTGGATTATTGCTACGGAAAATTGAAAAAGTGCTGCAACCGTCTTGACAGTAAGCTTTAAGTCAAGCTGGAGAATCTTATCGCTGAAAGTGACTGGACTAAGCATGCCAACGTGGACTTCATGATTAATTAATCAGACAAACCAGTGGATAGTGCTATGACAGCGGCTTTGGGATATGGGTTAAGCTTTGGTGTATTTAATGGTAACCTGGACTGTGTCGACATCTCACAATCCTTTTGTTATTTAGAAAAATTTAATCAAAACTATGCCTGATGATATCAAATATTTGTAAAGGTATTGTGTATGGTGCTATGAGCAAGCTTCTCCCCCTATGTACCCGTAAGATTTTCATCCAGGCTTTTAAGAAAATTAAAGAAGACGAAACAGTGAAAGTGAGATTTCTCCAGGCTTTTTAAGAAAATTAAAGAAGACGAAACAGTGAAAGTGACAAAAGCAGATAAATCTAATGCAGTGGTAATAATGAATAAAAGTGACTATGTAAGTAAAATAATGACATTGCTAAATGGTACTGATACTTATAGGAAACTGAGGTCTGATCCTACACAGACAGTGAACTCCCATTTTAATAAACAAATTAAATCCATTTTGAAGGGCTTGGACCATTCAATTAAACAGTTTACACCGCAATGCCTCCCTACCTTGTATGTATGGTTTAGTCAAGACACATAAAATTAATAACCGTATCAGACCAATCATTAGTTCAGTGGGCTCAGTTACGTATAATTTATCTAAATGGCTTGTTAAAATTCTTACTCCTTTGGTAGGAAACATTTCTAACATGAATGTTAAAAACAATGTTAATTTTATAGAAAAATTGAATAGTTTAAATTTGAATTTTGATTTTAATATGGTTAGTTTTGATGTTGTCTCTTTATTTACAAAAGTGCCCGTAGATGACTTACTTAAATATTTGGAGGATGAATTATAATGTCATGACATTCCCTTAAGTGTAGCAAACCTCATTAGTCTCATAAGGTTATGTATCAAAGATAGTAAATTTAGTTTTAATGGGGAATTTTATGTACAAAACTTTGGCATGGCTATGGGTAATCCCTTATCTCCTGTCCTTAGCAACATTTATATGGAATTTTTTGAGACAAAACTCTTACCAAGAATTTTGTCCCAAAAAGTTATTTGGTTTAGGTATGTGGATGATATTTTCTGTATTTGGCCAGTTCACGAAAATCTCCAGGAATTCCTTAATAATCTCAATAATTAGTCCCTTCTATAAACTTTACTGTAGAGGAAGATAGAAATTGTAATTTGAATTTTCTTGATGCAACTGTCCATAGAAATGATAGAAATTTCACCTTTTCAGTCTTTCGAAAATCAACTAACATTGCCTCTTTTGTTCATTACTACTCCAGTCACCATCAAAATGTTAAATTCTCTGTTTTTTCTAGGATGTTCCTAAGGGCTTTACGTGTCTGTAGCTCGCAGTTTATTGACGCTGAAATTAAAACTATTTATGATATTGCATTGAAACTTAAATACACTAGGACTTTTGTAGATGTGGCATGGAAAAGAGCTAGAAAACCATTACATTCAACTAATGACAAACTTGAATTTAGTAAGCATAACATTCTAAAATTACCCTATGATGAAAGGTTTTTAGATAGTCCTAGAATTTTAAAGCTTTTTAACATAAATGTTGTTTTCAGTAATATTAATGTCAAGATTTAGTATAAGTAAAGATCTTCCAGGCTCTGTAGAAATTCCTTGCAAAAAGTGTGATAAAGTAAATACGGAAAGACTAGTAAATCTCTTTCACAACGTCTCAAACAGCATCAATATTCTGTGAGAACTGGGCAAATATTGAATGCATTATTCGTACATATAAGAGATTTAGATCATCCCATTAACTGGAGTCAAGCAAGAACCTTAATCCCATGTAATGACACAGTTAAAAGGAATATCATTGAATCTTGTTTCATCAAGTCAAATAATAGAAATGTTCTAAATTTAAATCTTGGTTTATTTAAACTTGATGCTTTCATAATGAAACAAGTTGTAGATAAATATAAGCAACAAAATTAATATATTCAGTTTTTACATATAATGGACTGTAAAGATACTTTGTAATTTCGGTTAGGGACAAATCTGTTTAGGTTTGTGACCGCGTGATATCCGATAATTCTGGATTATCTATTTTAATTTTTACCCTTTTGACAATTAACCATCTGGTATTCTTGATCTTGTTGTGTACCTGAGACCTTTCTCTCCAATTGTATTTCATTAGCTCCTTGACAATGTCTTAGTAAAGACGAAAGCGCTTGGATTTCTGACTATCATTTTCCTGTGGGATTCGCATATTTATGAAGTCACGTGCATCTACTGCGATTTTTTAATGCATATATATATATATATATATATATATATATATATATAATAAGCATATATATATATATATATATATATATATATTATGTATGTATATATATATATATGTATATATATATATATATATATATATATATATATTATATATATATATATATATATATATATATATATATATATATATATATATGTATATATATATATATATATATATATATATATATATATATATATATATATATATATATATATATAATATATAATATATATATATTATATATATATATATATATATAATAAAATATATATATATATATTATATATATATATATATATATATATATATATATATATATATTATATATTATATATATATATATATATATATATTATATATATTAATATATACATATATATATATATATATAATAATATATATATATAATATATATATATATATTATATATATATAATATATATATTATAATATATATATATATATACTTCTAGGGCACAATTTTTCACGTATACACATTCATTGAATAGAATGGCATTTTCTCTGTTAACCAGCTTTTTTGAAATTGCTTCATATTTTCTAATTATTTTCTTTACTTCATTGTTCAGGTTACTAATGGATACATAATGGGGTTCTTCCATTTACTCCAGTTTTTTTACATGCGACAGCTGTTTCGTCAACCTATACGTATTGACGTTATCAAGCGTACTGATACAAATATGAGCCTACATGCGTTTTGTGCCGTCATGAGGACGGAAAGGTAGTACAATTGCCAGATACCTAGTTTTAAGTATTACAAAAGACTATAGTGAAACATAAAATAAGACATATAATAAATATTTGTTAACAACAGAAATTATATCAAAAGTTGAAAGTAAGTTATTATAATACACATTATACATAAACATATGTTATACATATATGTTTAATTCACTGAATGTCAGTGTGCAGCGTGGGCTCCTGTCATGTGGTGGTGGTTTTGTCCACGCGGTTTGAAGGGCTGCCTCCTACACGAGGGCAAGGATCTGTCTGCCTCACGTTGGAGTAAGGTTGGGCTCGTTGCATGGCGATGCTGACTGCTTCTGATATCAATAAACGATTGTAGTTGCCTTCCTTGTGTATTATTTTTGGTGTTTGTGAGAAGTTATTGTAAGGATGGTTTTTATTGTGGGTATCCACAAAGTGCTGATGAATGGCTCCTTGGTTTCTGTGGGCCTGCATGCGACGTAGTGTAGTGGTTGTGTGTCGATATAGCATTTTTTGGGGGGACTGGACATTGCTCGTCAGCACAGACAAACTTGTATACTATATCAGATTCAAACTCTTTCTCCGTTGATGAGGCCGTACTATTTTTCATTACCAATGAGGCCGTAAGGTTTGGTTTGCATTAAATTCTTGCTGTTATTTTGTTATATGGCACTAGGGGGTGGTTCCTCTTCGCAGTATCAAGGATGGCTTTCCTTTCATCTTCGTGGTGTTTGTTGTATGATATCTTGATGGTATATCACTATTCTTGTCGTTTGTCTGTTGCTCTAATCTAATTTTTGAACTTGCTAGATCATGTCATTTTGGGTAGCCGTTATTTGTGAGCAGCTGTTGAACAAGTACTCCTGAAAATGTTCGGTTTCCATAAATGGACAAGTACTCTTGAAAATGTTCGGTTTCCATAAATGGACAAGTACTCCTGAAAATGTTCAGTTTCCATAAATGGACAACAACTTTGGATCCCTTTCCACCATCACACAGGATGTTCCTCGAAGAAAGGATCAAGAATAGAAAGGACGACATCTACACGCACCGGAATGCCATCAGTCAGGCGCAGCACAACCTACTTCAGAGCCCACATATAAGTTCCTATCCTCCATTTGTATCCACACGACTGCTCGCAGTTCACTAGAATATGCTTATTCATGAACTTAACTCTCTAATTGAAAATAGTATTTGGAATTGTTTAGGTCAACAAAAAGTAATGAAAATATCCATGCCCTTTAACTGATAATCAATCCATAGTCTTAAATGTAGGTTTGTCATTTGCCCTTAAACCTGATAAAAACACAAACTCGACTTCCTAGTAACTTTTGATAAGTTCATTTCTAACAACAATTACAAGAAAGACGAAATATGTCTTCAGGGAATTCTTCTAAACATCCTAACCAGACAAAATAACACACACCTCCTTCCTAAAAGATTCATGTTAGCTATAAATTCACTCTTCAAACTAGACATTATAATCCCCAGATCAGTTAAAGACGGTAAAATTGTATTACTGGAGAAAGGTTTCTACTAAGAAAAGATCAGTGAACTTTTAAATGACCCAACTACCTATGAGAAATTTAAAAAGAATAAACCAAGCCATAAAGTCGCAATAGGTTTCTTCAAATAAAAATATGAAACATCAGTAAAAGTAAGAATAATGTAGAATTTTTGGAAAACTTTAAAGCAATCAATCAAAATTACCTTATTTCTATGGCCTTCCCAAATCCCACAAAGATAAGATTCCTTTCTGTCCCAGAATCTCATGTGTAAGAGCTTTTAACTACAAAATCTCTATATGGTTAGCCGAGCTACTCTCCTCCTTTTTGGGAACTTTTCCACTTAGTCATATAATGCATACAGAAGACTTTTGCAACAAATTTAGGTTGGCAAATATCCCCGTACACAACGTAAAATTTCCAGCCCAGATGTAGACTCCCTTTTCATGAAAGTACCCACAGCCATTCCTTAACCACTTCCCCATACAATTAGATAAAATAATGCTACTTATAGAGCTATATGTCACTAATGACGTCTTTTCCTTTGGTGATAACTTTTACCGTCAAAAATTCAGTCGCAGTATGGGGAGGCCATTTAGTCCTGTGTTAGCAAACTTATATATGGAGTATTTTGAAGCACTAATTATAAACACTATCAAACCTGCAGATATGATTTGGCCTCGTTATGTAGACGAGATCTTAAGATATTGGAAAAGCAAGTGGGACGATTTTGATGTCTTTCTATAAGAATTAAATGCTTTGGTCCCAAGCATAAAATTTAAAGTAGAATAGGAAAGAATAAACAAATCCCCCTTTTAGATGTCTTAATCTTCTGAACTAATAACAACCTTAAATTCACTGTCTATAGGAATGCGACATGCTCAGTTTCATACATACATTTTAACAGCTATCATGGCATATCAGTCAAAATTGGCATAGCAAGTAACCTATTTGTTAGAGCTCTGATAATTTGCTCCTTAGAATTTCTTAACAAAAACTTGAACCAATCAGAAATCAAATTATCTTGTTAAAATACCCCAAGAACATAATAGAAAAAGCCATACTTAAAGCAAAGAGCATTTTTTACAAACCCAGAGAAAATAAATGAAAGGAAAAATACACACACAAAATCGTAATCCCTCAAGTGGATAATTTACAAGAGATCACAAAAACCTTAGGCCACTCCAACCCTTCTATCTTCACTTATCCGAATACACTCAGGAAACCCTTTATTAACGCCCAGCAGAAACCAGTATGTAGAAACTTAGGAGTTTATGAAATTCATATTATTGATGCACATGTAAATCTCTTTCGGAAAGATTAACTCAACATAAACACTCAGTTAGATATTATGGACAACTTAGTTCAACAATTTTCCATTATATAAATACATGAACCATACCATTGATTGGAACTAATCCTGAATTTTATACAAGAGCAACAGTCGATACAAATGTCAAATGGTGGAATCTTCACTGATAAAGCAACAAGATAATAGGATCAACCTTTCTAATGGAAGCTAGGATTCTGATCATATAGACAAGGTCTTCCTTAAGGCAAGGATGAAGAGGATTAAGACAATTAACAGAACCTATAGCGTATCAGCAGAAAGCATACAATAGAATCCCAAGAGAAGTGATGTTGCGATTTTTGAGAAAGAGGAAAGTCCCAGAAAAGTTGGCTTGGCTGGTCTAGATGATATATCAAAGAACGCGCACAAAAGTAATAACAGCGGCTGGGAAAACAAAAGACTTTGAAGTTAGTGTTGGATTATACCAGGGGTCCGCATTAAGCCCATGTTTGTTTGTGCTGTTCATGGATATGTTGAGTGAAGAGATCAGAAATAAAGAGCTATGGGAGTTGTTGCATGCCGATGATCAGATGAATACTGCCGGAAATGAGAAAGACCTATAGAGCAGGGTCGGAGAGTGGCAGGAGCCTTTAGAGAAGGGTGGCTTTAAGGTGAATGTGAATAAACCAGAGGTTTTTGTGAGTAGTAGGGAAGATAGAGGCAGAAGAGTAATACAATAAGAGGCTCGATGATAAAACATGTGGGAAAGTCTAAATGCTTAGGGTCTACATTAAGTCAATGGGAAAATGGAGAGAAGTCACTGGAGCAGTAATGGTTTTTGTATCCTTGTCTGTTATTTTCTTGAGTCCAACATCAGTGACTTCATTTTATTCTATAAATATCAGAACTATCGAATTTAGGTACTAAATAATACTTGCAGAAATTAGATAGGGTTACAAAGCATACGAATACCAACTTACACCTTTATCCAATGCTTTGATAAAAATGTGTTGCTGAAAATCCATGTTTCATCGGGTCTGAATCCCTTAGCTATAGACGAACAAAGGTGTCAATGGCAGGAGACGAACATCCAGAAATGTTCAAATTTATTCGAATTACTATATTTTGAATCCTTCAGTGCCAATGATTAGTTAGTTGATATGCAACATAGTGTAGCCCTAATCTTTCGTCCCCTCGTTAAATTCTCTATTTCATTGTGATCCATTCTTTAGGAAGTATATATATATTTAAATTGCATATTTTGTTGACCTATTGTTGATAGACCGATGTGGTGAGCAATGGCATTCTTTGAAATGATAGGTAGATATTAGCTTAGCTATCATGGAGACAAAAGTGAATGTTCTTTGTTAAGAAGAATCTACTGTCTCAGAGGTCATACTGACAAAAACTGAGTTTGCATGGAAGATTCCACGAATGATGTGTTCGTGTATGTGTCTGTTTCTGTGGGTGAAACCAGTGAGAGATAAATGTCATTTGAAATAAATTACTTACCAGCTAAGGAAAATATAGCATGCTGAAAACCTATAATTTTGGGAATCTGAAGTTAGGAAATAAGTGATGAGTGACATCATTAATTCTTCCTGTATAATGAGCCAGTTACATGACCGTGACGTCATCTAAAGGGAGTGGTCCTACGTGAATGCTTGTTCGTTTGTGTGTCATGTTTTAACCCCTTTGTGAACCTTTTCATATAATTTTTGAGGCACTATCCGCCCAGCTTTGCAGTGAAGATGAAGGGTGCGTGAAAACCACAAGAAACTTAAACATGGACATTAGAGGAACTCTGACGATCTGTCTTATTACCAGTTTTGATCATTCATAATGGTGTTGAACGTGTTTGAAGAGACGATTATATTTACTGCATGACCATTCAATTTTTTGGAGTTCATATGTCAGAGTTTGGGGAAACAAGTGTCTCACTTTGCTTATGCTTACCGTTTCTTGGAATTGTTCAGTTCACCGGATCTTGATCTAGACAGTCTATTTTTTGTGTTGGGTTTCAATTAACGATTTTGGACTTTCATTTGATTATTTTAATCTAAGTGTTCTTGCGATAATTAGAATTTTTGTTTTTCTTTTAGAGAATAAAGTCTGTTTTTTTAGTTCAGAGTTTAATTCAGTGTCCAAATTTCAAGTAGGCCACACTACCATATTCAGTATGAGTGCCTCCTCTGTGTTTTACAGATTTTTGGTGGCAGCGGTTAAACTAGGTTGTTTTCGAAGTAGATAAGTGATTCGGACAGGTTGTAGGTTGTCCTTTTTGTGTATTTGTAAAAGAACGGTCGGTTGTTCATCGAAGTGTTGAAGGGGAAGGTGGTTTTTGGCATTTGAGTTTGGTATTGGGTCAACAATCCTTGTGGAACAGGTGGTGGCTGCACCTTCGGTTCAGCTTTGTCCCATAGTTATGCATAATCTGTGGAAGGTGGGATTTATTATGCTGATCTTTTGTGTGTGTGTTCAAAGATATTTGTCGGTAGTTAAGAAACGAAGGGGTTGTTCGCGTGTGAGTAAATATGCGGGAATGTGTATATTCATAATTTTCTTTTTTCATAGTTTTTTTTTCTCTCTTTGTTTTTGACACAGAATTCCGTCTTTGGACAAGAGTCACACAATGAGGAACGCTGTCGTTGTTGCATGCTTTTGTGTGAAATCGCAACGCATTTGGTTTGAGTGTGTGTCTGTGTGAGTGTGTTTGCTTGCACTATAGCTCAGCGTTTTTCGCATGGTAACACAGACGAGCCTCTGTTGGGCTAGGAAGTGGTGTGCTTGCAATTTACTTTTTTTTCTTCTCTCATGGTCGTGCGTTCATACGTGCATGCCAGTAGTTGTTGGGGTCAAAGAGAATCTTGACGGGTACTGGGAGGGAATGAAGGGGAACTTAGGGGAACTGTAGTAGGAGAAGGTTTATGCTGCAGGAGAATTCTCTCTCTCTCTCTCTCTCTCTCTCTCTCTCATCTTAGGTCTTGTTTTCTATTATTGAGGGGAAAACTGAAATTATATGATTTGCATCGGCGATTGGGGTGCTACTATTTTCTTTTTGCGGAGTTGTAAATTGCATAATGAATTAGTTGTGATATAACTGGATTGTGAATTGGGTACGAATTTATTGAAAAATAGCTGGGGTTATAAAGGGGAATCTCACTGAGTACTTGTTTTTTCTCTTTTTTTTCATTCTTGAGTTTTCTTTCTCTTTCCGAGTTGAAAAACAGTTTTTGTTTTTTAAAATAATCTGTTCGTACTCGTGACCAGCTAAAGTTTTACCAAGGTGGCTAATGAAAAAGAAATCGAGAATAAGGACGAAAATTCGTCGGTTTTAGGGGGTCGTGTGAGTCATAATGCCCCCGTCAGAGCAGACTTTTATTGAGAATGTAGATAGCTATTTTAATGATAATGGAATTACAGATGACAGAGTGATCCTACAAAAATGGTTGTTCGTTTGTGTGAGATGTTTTACCACCTGTGTGAACCTTTTTCATATAATTTTTGAGGCACTGTCCGCCCAGCTTTGCAGTGAAGAAGAAGGGTACGTGAAAACCACAATTAACTTTAAACATGGACATTAGAGGAACTCTGACGATCTGTCACTCTGTCGGCCTCTGTGAGCCGAATTATTACCAGTTTTGATCATTTATAATGGTGCTGAACGTGTTTGAAGAGACAAATTTATTTATTGCATGATCATTCAATTTTTTTGGCGTTATGTCGGAGTTTTGGGGTAAAGAGTGACTCACTTTGCTTATCATTTGTTGTAATTGTTCAATTCCCTGGATTTTGTTCTAGACAGTCAGTTTTCTGTGTGGGTCACACTACTATATTCAGTATAAGTGCTCCTCTGTGGTTTACATATATATGTAGCTTGGTAAAGGTAATTAATACACGGATGCTCAGAGTATACAGATGTAGTGTCAAGATATTATCCCTTTCTCGATACAGTGCGTGGACAGCAGAGTGATGCCTCAGACCTTATGGTTAAAAGGTGAAACCAGTGATCAACGATCAATGGTCGAAATGGCGTTCTGTGACATTGTCGGCTGATCACATGTACACCCAGCGGAGATCAGATCGTGTTTATAATAATAATAATAATAATAATAATAATAATAATAATAATAATAATAATAATAATAATAATAATAATAATAATAATAATAATAATAATAATAATAATAATAATAATAATAATAATAATAATAATATCTTTTGCTTCAGCTGAGGCCAATATACATGGAATATACAAAATACAGACAGTAACATACACTGTCTAGATACATGAGACAATATGATAAAAAATGAATAAACGGCAATATACACACCATTGATGAAGTAGTATAAATTTTATAGATAGTAATCATAATACTGGTAATAACAGTAATAATATTGGAGAGAAAAATAAATACATTGAGAGTTATAATAGTTAGTGCACAGATTATATAACTTAAATTCCAGCTAGAGAACTTAGCTGGTTATTTTTTAACATTACTTTGGCATGAACGACAGTGCTTCTATCAACTTTATTTTCATATTCCTTTCATAAGTCCTGTTTGTGCTATTAGTTTTTTCCTTTTTAGTATTTATATTTTGTAACATTACCTGAAGACCGTATCAGCCCTGATGATTGACTTTTTTGTCTAGTAATCAATAAGATGGAAACGTTATTGGGACAACAATTTATTTTTTCTCTCAACAAGGTCTTTTTTGTTCATTAATTCCTATATCTATTTTTACGGCATTATGTTATCTGCTTCTCTCTATTGAACCATGTCATTTTTATCTCTCCATTCATTATCTTTTATAAGTGGAATCCTTTCTTGCTCCCAGCTGAATAACACAACAACCTAACTAACTCGGTTAAAGGAGAGGAAGAAACAAAGAGAATGAAAGACAGTCCTCCCCATGGAGCTATCTTTTCGGAAAACCACAAAATAAATAGGATCTAGGTCACTTTTCAGTCGATGCTCTACCCGAAAAGAGGAGGACCATTCGAGGGTAAAGAAAGCTCAAAGAAAATACAGAAAACAGGGCGAAAGACGGTAAATAAACGGACATCTTATTTGATTTCCTAAGTAGCATCTTTCATTTGAAAATTCTAGCAAATGTCCTCATCACGAGAAGACAAAGATGCAAATGGAGGAAGCAAATATTACACCTCAAAGTAGACAGATGAAGAATAAATAAAAGACGGTACATACGTATTAACTTTGAAAGCGACAGCACGCTGAATTCCCAAGAGTGTTCTATAGCTGTGTAATCTCTGGAAACATTGGTGTCAAAGTGATGTTTGCTATGAGACAAACAGTTGCTTCTATGCTATGCCACCCTGCACTAGGGGATCCAGGTCACTTCGAGCATTGCCTAAAGGAATTTCCAGGGTACACGTTTTTTTTTTTTTTTTTTTTTTTTTTTTTTTTTACTTTGGGGAAATGAAAAGGCTTTTATAAGTCCTCCCGTAGGGAAGGGAAGGATAGTAAAAAAAATGCTATAGTAAAAATCAGCTTTCTTTTAAGAAACAGCTAGTAAAGCAATATTTTTTTTTACCAATTCTTATGCCTTAACTTTCATTTTGTATAGACTCGAAAGGCTTTTGTCATTTTCCCCCATTTCGGTCAATCATATTTAGTTTTTATCCTCAATCTCTCTGTTGTTCTAGTGTCCAAAGCTATCTTTTATTTTATTTTGACTTCGTGGCTGAAGTACTATCTAATTTTGTAGATGTTCTTCTTTTTTCCATATTTTCGATGATTTTTTTTTTTTTTTTTTTTTACCTATTTCGCTTGGTTCTCCTACCAGTTCGTAGTACTTATTTTTGTGGAGAGCACCAAAAATAAAAACAAAAATAGTGTACGAAAAAACAAGAGAAATGAACCATCTACATAACGTGCAAACATACAATCATCTCTCCGGACAAGCTTTTAATCTAGAGGCAAGAGTAGTGCGAGTGTGAGAAAATGAAAATAGAAGGGTAAAGAAAAGGAAGCTAACGCAGTCACAAAAGCAAGAACAAAAAAAAAGAAAAATAATAATAAAAGCTCACTGGCCAATTTCGATTTCCGGGAAGCTGACTTGTCAATGTTGATGATGACTTTCGAAATTATTTATCGACAAAAAAAGCAAAAGAAAAAACTAAGAGGAAATGGAAAAAAAGGAAGTCAAGAAGAAAAAAGAGGAAACAAAGATCGAGAGGAAATAAGGATTTACCATCAATGACAGAGTGTGTCTGTTTCGAAGCGCCTTCCAACCTTTAATCCTTTCGCTGCACAGAGTTTCCTAAACCTCCCCCCCCACCCCCCACCCCCCCCCCCACCCCCAACCCCCTCCCCCCCCCCACCCCCTCATCATCAGTAACTTTGGCTCGTTTTGATCTTTTCGAAAGGATCACAAAGGTACAGGCACACGCTTTTTTAATTTTATGTTTTTTACTATTATTATCATATTACGGGCACGAGAAAAGAAACACAAAAAAATCCTATTTTTGTTATTTGAAAGAATCATGGTAATTTCAGGTGTACTGGTTAATTGTTTGACGATTTAAAGTCCAGGACTTTCTTACTAAAGATATATGGAAATGAAATGTTCTTTTGCGTTATTTTTGTGTTTACTTTTTTTATATAACTTGTTTATAACAGCAGAATTTTTTTTTATCACTATCTTCATATATTTTAGCTAAGGTTCTTCCTGACTTTTTCATCCCATATACATATATTATTGACCTTAGTCACTTTCATATTAATATTCATCGAGCTCAAAATTCTTTATCCTTGATTTCAAGTTGTTATATGTCCATCTTTATAACTTTTCTGCTCTTGTCTTTGGTTCTTGTCATCAATACTTCACTATATTCTTATCGTATTATATTCTCTCATCCAATGCTCGTCACATGCGAATTCTTTTCCAACATTGAGGTAAATACAAATTCAAGGATTAAGCTCCTGTGATTAAGTATTTTGGTTTTAGAGAGAGAGAGAGAGAGAAGAGAGAGAGAGAGAGAGAGAGAGAGAGAGAGAGAGAGAGAGAAATTTAAAAGTAATCCTAAATCATAAGTTTTACTTTTACAAAGAAAATGTGGTCTTGTGACATCTAACTTCTCCACCCCAGGTTAAAGGAGAGTAGGTATAATCGTTAGGTCAAATTTTTTTGCTTGTTTGTCAAACAATCATAGAAGCCACCTGCTAGTATAAACTTGTCATCGGAATGAATGTACTCCGGTCTAACTATTAAAATGGAAGGAATATATTTGAAAACATCAGTTTTGTAACAATATATATATACTATATATA
>NC_087221.1:3480611-3503111 GCF_015104395.2 Macrobrachium nipponense | reverse complement strand
AAATGCCAGACTTGACATGATTTACAGAAATTTCTATGATCCTTGTATGAAGCAGATAAGTGCAGCTATTTGGTTTCGGATTTGAGGGCATTTCACAAATTAAACAGGGGAGAGCTCTATGGTAGACTTTAGCTCATAATTGTTTGATGCAGCATTGGACTTTGTAGAGAAGTTGGGAAGTTCGAGCTGGTCATCTGGTGGTTCTGTATAATTAGAGAATTTTCAGAGGTAACTGCATTTCTCCTAGCTTTTGTAAGAGGTTCCAGAGACTAGGGCCATTATGACATATGTTGATGGCCTGGTAGAGCCTATGTCTGATGAATAATTTATTTTCTCCCAAGACACAAAACACAAATTGAAATGTCTGATGATAGATAGCACAATTTCCAATGGGATGCAGAAAGCCACAATGGATGCTCAAAAAACCTGTCAGATCATTATATGTTGTAAGTGTTTGTTGCCTTTGAAGTTGTTGATTTATGAAAGATAGACCTACCTGGGTTGGTTGTATATGACAGTGGCGACCTTGCAATTAATTATTAGCAATTGGTAAATTAACGTAGCAATACTTTAAGACAATTGAATCAGGGCCTAGTCAATCAGCTTAGGTTTGCAGTACTGAACATTCTGCACTACTTTGGCTTTTATTTTCTATGGTTTTCTGTTTTTTCGCAAGCACACAATGGTGAATGTTCTCGTATCCTTTGTTATATTAGTGAACAAGTGTTATTCAGTTTGGTACAATTGTACCTTAGTCCATTCACCACCTGTGAAAGTCTCCTTTTGCAGTACTTTGGTTGCCATACACTGCTAACATAACTCGGTTGTTACTCACTTAATAATGTGCGTCTTGTGGATATCATTTGTCTCAGTGTTTAATGAGTGCAAATCTTAGTGTTCTATAATAGGGTAGTATTCACTCTGGGAAACCGCATAGCTTCCTGTTGCAATCACAATATTCTTTACGACTCTGCATAGTCATCTTCAGTAACTCCCCCTCTTTCCACTCGACTCCGTAAGCATACGAGTAATCAACTCGTTATTTTGCATTTTGATTATTCTTGTACTGAACAAGTTTTTTAATAAATTAAAGTTAAGCTCTTTGCAACTATTAAACTTTGGTCAACTTTCGTGGCACTTAAAAATCATATTAATGTAATTTTCATTTATGCTTTCTGGTCCACCATGTTGCCTTTAAGTTGTGTATTTGAGACAAAGACTAGCAAGCATCGGACAGGAATTCTAATTCTTTCGTGTCATCTGCCTCAATTTAGCTGTTATCTTAACATAGTGACTGGAATTGGAATAAATTTAAGCCAAAGTCAAAGATCTGGTGCCTATAAGGTCATTCAGCGCTGAAAGGAAAATTGGAATTAAAAAGGTTTGAAAGTTGCAACAGGAACTTTCATGGAAAGTTCCTGTTGACCCTTCATGGAAGGATTTACCTATGCAATCCTTAGGAATTTATTCACACATTCGCTAGCTGCTGCCAAGATGCACCGAGATTTTGACATTTATAGAATCAGTTAGGATTTTCTTTGGGAATTGGCACCACTTTGTAAAATATTCACTTGTGACATACTTGTGAACATACACTGAGATCTTACCCCTCACACATAGGTACAACCTCTGTTCTACCATTAAGAGAAAATGAATATATATATATATGTGTATATGTATATATATATATATATATATAATATATATATATATATATATATATATTATATATATATATATATATATACATATATATAATATATATATATATATATATATATATATATATATATATATATATATATATATATATATAATATTATATATTATATACTATATATATATATATAAGTATGTATGTATATATATAACATCCTAAGTACAAACCCATTTTACAACAGCAAAGTAATTATTTGTCTTTTGACCTTTCTGTCTGTGGATTGTGATTTTCAACACCATTGTATCACACTGCTAAGTGTTTGGCCGAGTGCCAGCACTTCTGTGCATCAACATCGCTGACACACATGCTGTTATGTGTCTAGTAACTAGTGCCAGTTCTCCTGTCAACACCACTGACACCCCTCTTGTTGATTTGAGTTTGTGGCCGAGTGCCATTTCTGCTGTGTCACCAATGACTCCCCCTTCCTGATTTAAGTTTGTGGCCGAGTGCCATTTCTCCTGTGTCACAACCAATGGCTCCCCCTTGGTGACTTGAGTTTTTGGCCGATTGCCAGTTCTCCTGTGTCACCAACGATGACTCCCCTTGCTGATTTGGGTTTATGGCTGCAATGCCAGTTCTACTGCATCACCATCGCTGACACCCCTTGCTGATTTGAGTGCGTAGTCGAGTGCCAGATCTCCTGTTTCACCACTATTGACAACACCTCTGCTGATCGAGATCATGGCCCAATGCCATTTCTCCCATGTCACCACTGCTGACATCACCTCTGTGCCAGTCTTATTTGTGTCACCACTGCTGACACCACTTCCATGTGTGGCAAACAGTGCCAGTTTACTCCCATGTCACCAGTGTTGATACCCTTATTGTTTAGGGTTTCGCTGAATGCTAGTTCACTTTTGTGTCACCATCGCTGACATCCCAACTGCTAAGTGTTTGGCGGAGTGCCATTTCACTTCTGTGCATCACCATTGCTGACACACATGCTGTAATGTTTCTAGTAACCAGTGCCAGTTCTCCTGTCACCACCACTGACACCCCTCTTGCTGATTTGAGTTTGTAGCCAAGTGCCAGTTCTCCCGTGTCACCACCGATGACTCCCCATTGCTGATTTGAGTTTGTGGCTGAGTGCCAGTTCTGCTGTGTCACAACCAATGGCTCCGCCTTGGTGACTTAAGTTTGTGGCCAATTGCCAGTTCTCCTGTGTCACCACTGATGACTCCCCTTGCTGATTTGAGTTTGTGGCTGCAATGCCAGTTCTCCTGCATCACCATTGCAAACACCCTTGCTGATTTGAGTTCATAGTCAAGTGCCAGATCTTCTGTGTCACCACTATTGACAACGCCGCTGCTGATCGAGAACATGGCCGAATGCCAGTTCTCCCATGTCACCACTGCTGACACCACCTCTGTGCCAGTCTTATCTGTGTCACCACCGCTGACACCACTTCCGTACCATTCGCACTTACGCGTCACCATCGTTGACGTACCCCTGATCAAAGTAAAAGTCTGTGCTTTTGTTGCGACGAGTGCCAGTCTTGAAGTGACCATTGTTCGGCCCCAAAGTGCCACCTCCGGGACATTCCTCAGTCTTAAGGTAACTATCACTTGGCTCCCAAGTCCCACCTCTGTGACACTCCTCAGTCCTTGAGGTAACCAGCGTTTGACTCTCTGAGTGCCACTTTTATGACACTTTCCCAACATGTGTTGACTGGTGTGTCTGCTAATTCAAGGTAACCATTGCTTACCTCCCAAGTGTCACTGCTCACGATACTACAAATCCCTGCATAGATGTCTTACAAGACGTGCTACTCCAAATGCCACCATCGCTGGCACTTCCTGTATCTGACATGCCTTGAACTTCCTACTGGTATTTCCTTGTCAGATAAATAGTTTTCGTGCTCACCTACCAATCTGGTGGTCAGAAATTCGATTCTCGACTCTGCCAACGCCAAATCAGAGGAATTCATTTCTGGTGATAGAAATTCATTTCTTGATATAATGTGGTTCAGATCCCACAATAAACTAGTTCCCATTGCTAGGTAGCTAATTGGTTCCTAGCCATGTAAAAATATCTAATCTTTTAGGCCAGGCCTAAGAGAGCTATTTGTCAGCTTAGTGGTCTTGTAAAACTAAGATATACTTACTTTTGCTTCCTACTGGTGTGAATGCCAGTGCTTGAGGTAACCTTGTTTACCTACTGTGTGCCACTTTCGTACCACTCCTGATCTGTGCTTCCTACTGGCTCAAGTATCAGTACTTGAGGTGACCTTGTTTATCACCTGAGTACCACTTTCGTGACACTCCTCGATCCCATCATTCCTGATGAGGATACCTGCCTTGTCTGACATGTCTTGCTGGATGTGTAAATTCGAGTGCCACTGTCGCTGGTACTCCTTTCCATCTTGTCCTTGAGTAACTAGTGAGGGTGCCAAGTTGCACATACCGTCGCTTTGGTGATATCCCTGTCCATCTCTAAGCCACAGTGCTTAGTTAACTGGTGAGAGTGCCAGTTGCCGACACGCAACCTTTGCCTGCCAATTGAATGCCACTTTGGTGACACCAACATCTTCTAGTGCTTACTAGGGAGAGTGCCAGTTTTGCCAAGCTTTTTAAAAGTCTTGAGAGACGTACGATTTTAAGTGCCACCACCACTGACACTCCTGAGACTCTCAGATATCCAGACATTTTGGCACATACCATCATAGCCAACCTCGCAAAGGACATCAGACACCTCCACACCATGGACTTGGAAAGAAACATGTGGAGATAGATCCTTGGGACTTGGGTTGACACCCAAGTTGAGAGGGTTCAAGCCATCAGACAAGAAGATGCTGAGAGAGAACGAGAAGAGAGGGAAGCCATACAGCAACATGAATTTGAACTAGCATGGCTGCAGGCAAACATGCACCATAATCCAGATTAGGATGGTGGGTCATTCCATTCCTCTACCTCCTTTTCAGGTTCCCCTTCTGCAATTGGCTTCACATTAGTTGGTCCTCTTTTAACTTCCAACGAAGGGTAATAATTCCCAGATGAAAAGGCATTATCCTCGCTTGATTGAATAGAGATGAGTTCTCGTCACACTAATAAGATTTGGCCAATCTTGTTTCCTTTCTACTTTTCTGTGTCTTATAAGTAACTCCCTCAAGAAATTTTCTTAAAATCCCCTTTTCAGTCCCATTTTACTCCTTTACATCATCTAGCTTATGCATTAGCATTTTGGTGTCACAAATTTAGGATGAAAGTATAATAAAATTTAACCAATAGGTTGTGTATTAAGAAATTTAGTTACTAACATAAGATACAGGCTAGCCTGCAAAGAGTATAATAATAGAATTTGTGGCTGATTGCTTGAATTTTTACTTGATACAGATGCTTCCTCTTTTACATTATATTGTGCACCGTGTAGAGAGAGAGAAAGAGAGTAATATTTTTCTATTTGCTCCCTTGTTAAAAATTAATATTTGCAGATTCTCACATTTGAAAGACTGTGAAGCATCTTTGTATGTATAGGAATGTCCCGAGTATAATTAGCTGATAGTGACATTTACTTAGTCCTTATCATATTAATTACAAACTATGTACATTCACAAATGAGAAATAAAGTAAAAGTTCAGTTCGTCTTACACTATAAATGTGAGATTTGTACTGCTTTCCAGAAGTAGTTAATCAGTTACGCCACCTGACCTAATCAAGGGTTAACAATGTCTGTCCGGCGATAGTTACTATTGCGTAAGAATTCACACCTTCCCTGACCCACATTAACATCCAGCTTACCTGAAAGGGCCAGAAAATTACCTGCTGAACATTTAGTTAGAGGGTCCACCAGGACACGTTTCTAGCGAGGGCAGACATCCAGAAACCCGGCAGTTATCATTGTTCATAGGTTTTTGTTGAATTTGATGAAATCAAAATAACTCCATTTTATGTGAATTGGTTACATAAATTACAATAGCTCAGCAATGAAACGGTCTACCAGGCTCGTTCTCCTCTCAAAATAAAGCTAAAAGAATTTTCTATTTAACGAATACAAGCACAATAAGATTGGTCAATACCGAAGGTCACAAGAGGTCAAGGTATGACCTTTTCTGATGAGCGACTAAAATATGACATTTCGTATTTAAGTATTTGTGGAAAATAGACGAACATATTGAACATTTAATGCTTTTACATTCTGGTTAGTTATACCATAGGCAAGTTTTTAAAATTAGTTTGAAAACTTGTTTACCAATTTTAACCCTTGTGTAGCAATCAATAAAAGGAATTTAAACCGGATCAACATATTGAGGCATAAGAGATATATGCAGTAATTTGTATTCTTAAGGATAGCAATAAGGATGCAAAAAAATCAATCCAGTTTATTCTATGTTCTCTGCTCATATATTGTTAATTTAAAATTTTAGGATTTTTTTTTCTTTTTTTTTTTTTAGTGAAGAATGTCTGACACTGGCACGCCAGCCTCAAGTGGTTATTGCAAAAAAATATGATGAATGTGAAACTACCAGCAGTGGCCAGTACAAAGTAAAAAAAAAAGCCACAACTTTGGCTAGGAAAAAAAATCACAATAATTTATGGTGGCGGTAATAAAGCCACAATGAAGAATTTACAGTATGTATGGGAGCCATTATCTTTATGATATTTACAGTTTTTTGTTTATATATTTACAATAATCCCCTTTGGGCTTCTACTAAAAACTCCGCAAAGGTGGATACATAGGCTACCTGGTTAATACCCTTGGGAGTTACTCACTATCTAAAAAAAATTAATGTGACTTTATTATCTGTGAGATTTTTACCTGGTTACTACCAGCACGGAGAATGGCAGGGCCCGTATCATTGAATCAGTGGAAGTGAGAAGGGATGTAGGTTTTTAAAGACTGGAGCGAGTGGACAAAGACAAAATCTTATACCATGGTGCTAACGAATGTTATATAAACAGTATGCCTTAACAAAACACTGGATAAACTCATGCAGTTAAGCAAAGTCTGCAGATATTGCTGTTTATTCCCCAGAGGATAGCTCAGCCTCTGTTCAACACGTTCTATGGCGGATTTTCGGGAACTGGCATCTCTGCCAGCTAACATTAACGTTTTTTACGAAACACATCTTATATTATACATGGAGGATTTCTGAGAAAGGCTAGCTGAATCATTCCTTAAGGCAGCCATGATACTTCAGGAAGATGTGTTTGCCCAAACTTCCTACATGTAAGATGAGAATGTTATATTTAGAGCAGATCTTTACTGTCACAGCCAGTGTATTCGTAACTATATCAAAAAAGAGAGAAAGCAGCATCTGAATCGTTGTCATTGGCAACTGGTTGGGCGAAGTATATCTTTTAAAAATTTATGAAATTTAGAACCAAGCTTGAACATGGGAGATGCTATAACCTTGCTTGTATTTCCAAATGCTGTAATGAAGTGAGGAGTAATGATCAGATTAATTTTTAGTACACAAACGGGGATGGGAAAATGTACCTAATCCACATGTTTGGTGGGGATGTCTCATTCTTTGTCCCAACTAGTTCAAAAAAACCTACCATTATTTTCAAGAAAAAACCAGAGAGAAATGAAAGGTATCTAAAATGGGCTCAATGTCTAGGATGGGTGGAGTAAGGCACCGTCCAGGTCCTTCCAATGGTATTAGCAGTGATTTAAAGGTAGGCCTAAGAGGACTGTTGCTGCTTGTATAAACTATTAAAGGGTTTGCACACTTTGATTGTCCATACTTAGAAGGGGACTTAACATCTTGTCCCAGTTGAGGTTCACGATCATAACAAACTTTTATTGATTAACCAGTGCAATGCTAGCTTCCCTCATTATAGACATTTGCGCTGGAGTTGTCAAATGATTTGACTCAGCAGGCAGAATAGCTACCTCGAGGAGGTGCCATAGAGATGACCCATAGTTGGAGGGCCTAGTTAGGAAAGGTTTATAACTCCCATGGCAATGGCAGGAGTAGCTGTTTTGTTAGGGGATTTTGCCCATGAAGGGATGTGTTCATACACCTTGCAGGAATTATCATAACTCCTTGGAACTACCATTGACGAAGGAACAGACCTATTGTTATTGGTCCTAGGTCCGGAGGAGTTTTGATTCTGGGAATCTTCTTTTGGAGAATTGACTGGACTTGACTGGTCACTTCTGCTGAGGTTTCACTTTGTGGTGACGCTTCTCTGTTGAGTGCCCTGGAGTTAGCATTAGGAGGGACCAGGGGGCAGATTTTCTTCCCAAAGGAACTGAGTTGTGGTGAATGGTGGGTATTTGTATGTGTCAGCCCACTGACAGCACTCTACAATGGTATTCGGTGCCTTGCCCACCAGATGGGAGGTAAGGTCAGGAGCGTCATAGGAAAAAAAATCCTCCAACTGGAATAGCTTGAGGATCTCCTCCGTGGAAGATAGCTTGGATGTGTCAAGCCACTTGTGAAGTGCTGTAGTCTTCTTGGCCACCCACTCTGACCAAGTCTGGCCGACCTCCTATCCGAAAACTTCTCCATCTCTGCCTCTATCTGTCTGAGATGATCTTAAAAGAATTATCAATCTCTGCCCAGACATTGCCGAGATAACCTTGCTCATTCTTCCGAAGAACATTAAAGGTGGTGGTACTGCTACCTCATCAATAGCAGGCTTTTAGGTCTTTAGGACTCCCTTGACATGGTCAAGCAAGGCTACAGGCTTAGCCTGGTCCCACTATATTCCTTCTGCTTCTTTCCTCTTCTCTTGGGAGAGTCATTCTTTCTTCTTCTCTTCTCATTCTGCTTCCCTCTCTGCTTGTCCTGCCTCTATCTCTGATCATTGTGTTTCACTCTCTACTCATTTTGCTTCTCTTTTTTTTCTTGAGCGAGTCGGGCTTTCTCCCTCTAAGCCGAGGCTGTGGCTCTTTCTGCATTTATCCAGGCCAGTAGGTCTGGGTCCTTCACTCCCATTTGTTTCCCCAACTCAGAGAGAGCCTTAACCTCTTCAAAGGCAATGATAGGTATGGTGGAGGCACAAAGTGCAGATGGCACTGAAACTATCACTGAGTGCACTGGAAGAAATAATTTTCAAGGGAATATAATTATTACTTATGGCACGTTTACAACTACGCAGTTTTGTGTTACGGGCTGTTACGGCGTGGGTCCGCAAGAACCCGCCAGAAAGCACACCAAAAGGTAAGGACAGCGCTGGCGGTGTCTGGCGCGGTCTGCCAAAGTCGGCCAAAAGTCGTACGGAACCACCAGGTTTTGTAAGTTTTTCAAAACCTTGTGCACCATCTGGCAGTCTGATGAAGTCGCATGAAGCCGTAAGCGGTGTGGTGTGGCGCCGCAACAAAAGAGGTAAGAACCATCACAGGTCCGCATGGTGCTGCACCACACAGCACCATGCGCAGCCCGGTGCGGGTTCATACCTCCAGTGCGGGAGTGTTACGGCGTGATGTTATGGCGGCGTGCGGCACCCGTGTGGTGCCCTTACGGCACCTTCATACACGATTAATACATGGTGCGCACATGTTGCGGGGCGTACGGCGTGTGTGCGGCATGCATGTGGCGTGTTACGGCGCCTCCCTAGGACAATGACCCCGACACAATAGAGTGATACAATAACGCAAACAATGTATAAATAAATACACAATTATTTTCCTAATAATAAATGCTTTTGTATATTTTATACCATTCATAATGTTTCTTTTTGTAATAAATATGTTGAAAAATTGACTTTCATTTACATTTTCCTTATTAATGCTTAATTTATATGTCATGACAATATATATGATGATATGATTGGGTAAAATGAAATTGAATAATGAAATAGCATGGCCATAAAGAATAGTAACATAAAGAAATATAACAGGAAATATGATATGAAAATAAATAGAACTCGGAAATTACTTGAACTATAAATGAATGTAAGCATGAAATAAATAGGCCATCAAATATATAATAACATATTAAGGTAAAAGAAACAAATATATATATTGAGAATTAAGGATCAAATTGAACAGCACACAATACAAATTGATAATAAACAATAATTAACATTGACTGGACATGGTTATTAACAGGGGAACAATGAAAATTCAGTAACAGACTAAAGACATATTGACTTCAGATGATATTATATATTTGCAGTTGAAAATGTTATGATATAAAACAAGTTATGTCCATCATTTGCTTCTCATTTGGAATTCCCAAGTTCGGGAGAGAGAGAGAGAGAGACGAGGACCAGGAGGAGAGAGAGAGAGAGAAGAGAGAGATAGAGAGAGAGAGAGAGAGAGAGAGAGAGAGAGAGAGAGAGAGAGAGAGAGAGAGGATTAGGAATGCCCTCATTAAGTACTCAGTGCCATTCCCCTCTACATTTTGAAGCAGCAGTTTTTTTTATATCCTACTCTTATATTTGAGAGGTCGGTATATGTATCATGTGAGGTTGGGGGGGCTCTTATTTTTGAGAGGTGGGTGTGCAACAATCATGCAGCGTTCAACGTCGTGTCTCGTGCACACGTGAGCGCACTCCGCAACAACACCACAAGCCACCCGCAACCCACCCTACACGGAGTAACAAAGCCGCAAGAGGGTGTGCCATAGCATATGAACCTGCACCATAAAACTGCACCAACACCATAACACTGCACCAGACACCGCAACGTCACTGCAACAACACACCGTAACATGCCCGTAACACACTGCATGGGTCTGTGGCACGCCGCCCAATACTGGCCATTTTGACTCACACCTCATCAATTTTCTGGTTGCTTCTTGCGAACCCACGCCGTAACTCCCCGTAACACAAAATTGTGTCTTTGGACTAGGTTTTATACGAGTTCTGTAACTCTGAGTTTTGCTACATGCTTGGAGGTGCATTATGAACTGATGAAGCAAGTTATCAATCGATTGAAAGACTTGGATCTATTTTATTAGGAATTTGTGCTAATGAGTCAGGGTGTCTCGTAGGACTCAGGGTGTCTGAAGACACTCAATATGTCTTAAGATTCGAGATGACAGGATTTCATAACCCAGCCCAGTAGTGACATATGCTGGTCCCAAAATGGGATGAATATTCTTTTGGCAAGACGGAGATTAATAAGTAGGCAAAGGCTTTGAATTCAAAAGTCACGCAAGGACTTTGAATAGAAAACCAGGAAGTCTTGGAATGGGTAGGTCCAAAAACCTCAAGCATGGCAGGCACAAAGCCTTGGAATTGGCAGGCACAAAGCCTTGGATTTGGTAGGCACTAAGCCTTGGATTTGGCATGACCCTGTGGTAGGTGTGTAAGAATACAACCACCGTAGGTCCTGCATGTTGTAAAAAGCGACTAAAAGGACAGCTGCTGCCCTGCAGCCTTACTTTTCAGTAAAAGGCTAGGACCATCGCCAATAACTGTAGAAACTGCTGCCTTGCAGGTTGACATTTTAATCAAAGTTGAGGCCCACCGCTAATAACTGTGATTGATGATAGCAAGGGCATGAAGTCATAAAAACCCTTTTGCCAAACAATAAACTCTGCCTGATGTTAGTGGAGGATGATCCCTTAGATTAAAGGCAACGGAGAAAGCACATCAGGCAACCAACCCCTTAATGTAGAGATAACGGTGAGAAAGAAGAAAAAGAAGCCTTGGAGTGGCCAGGAACAAGTCCCTTGGAATTAGCAGGCACTAAGCCCTTGGATTTGGTAGACGAAAACCTAATCTGGTAGGCACTAGGCCTGAGAATTGGTAGATGCAAGGCCATGGAGTTTGGCTCATGGAAGGCCTTGGAATTTGATAGGCATGGGGCTGTGGAATTTGGCAGGGAGTAAGCCTGGAATTGGTAGGCATGGGGGCTGTGGAATTTGACACGTATGAGGCCTTGGAATTTGGTAGGCATGGGGGCCGTGGAATTTGGGTGGAACTAGGCCTAGGAATTCAGTAGGCACAGGGCTGTGGAATTAATATGTATGATTCACAACATAAACTTAAAATTATTTTATGATAAGAACATTCACCTACTGGCTGAACGTAACCTTAGCGTAGTAAATAAATGATGAATGGCAAAGAATGGAAGCCCTCAGCTTCAGACACACAGTAATAGTTAATAAATATCCTTCTCGCAAAGAACAATGAAATTTGGTATTGTGCGTAATAAACTCATGCAAGGTACTAGCTGCTTAAGATTCTTCCACGTTGGAGTGGGGACCTAACTTCTTATGAAACATGAAACCTATTAACGTAACTCTGTCCTAAATTACCTAAATCTGCTAATGTTGCCGTATGAATGAATATATTCACGCTCTAGCAACCGCAAGTTCTGCGAGTCAGCTGTTTTTACAGACAACTGCTTATATGAGGAATCGCCAGGCCTTGAATGAATGAATAGGAGGGGAAGCTCACCCGGTCTAACTAATTACACACAAAAAAGTTGGTATTGTTACAAGTGACTGATCACGTTACAGAATTTATTATTACATTAAGGGCAGTCGTGCTTGTAATCGTTATTCTTGCAATACCTACATAGGCTAATTTTTGGATACTTTGGGGCGTGACAATTCCCGAAATAAACTGGCAAAGGAAATGTGGCACAATTTCCTTTAAACAGCACTTCCTAACTCTCCTAAGGTCAAAAGGCATGTGAGCTAGAAATATCTAAAACAAAAAATAACACTTAATTTACTGTGGAAATTGGTTTTCCATTCCTGTGCTAGTAAAGGAAACTTTAGACTCGGTTTTATAGATTTGGCTCTACTCTTGCAACAAACTTGTTGGCCGAGTCGGTAACTTCACTGAAGACCTGATTTCTCCATAGTTCACTTGTTCGCATCCACAAGAGGACGAAATTATTAGCAACTAAAATATCACTTTTGGTTAACACATATATCAATTCTGAGCTAGAGCGAATTGGATATTAAAGGACATATTTAGCCTAATGCATGTACATGCATCACAGTGCTGTGATATATATATATATATATATATATATATATATATATATATATATATATATATATATATATATATATATATATATATATATATATATGTGTGTGTGTGTGGTGTGTGTGTGTGTGTGTGTGTGTGTGTGTGTACACAACGTCTGGCATGCTCCTAATTCTGCAAATTAAGGGTGTACTATAATCCTCGATCTAAAGCACGTTTTATGTAATTGGGATTTGCGTAAGACAGAGAGTGTAAATAACTTAACACTGTTACAAATTAGCAATGTAAATGAACCCTTCTAGTTACAAGTCACAAATATTTCTTCAGTTCACTTATTCTTTGAAGGAGATGCAGAGGGGATTTTGAGTTATATACATATGAGAACAGGCAGTAATTAAGGAAGAAAAAGAATTGTGTGTCGGGCAAATTTGATAACCAAACGTACCTTGTGTTTTGACAATCATGAGCTTAGGGAGAGAGAGAAGTCTTGACCCAGACAGTGAGAGGGGATGCAAGTGACTAAGAATCACCCTGGTGTGAACAGGATTAAGTCTGCTAGATGAATAACCATGAGAGAGCCCCAACTTGCTGCTACAACCACCTTATATCACAAATAACTAGGTAATATGATGTTAAGCTTATTCCAGTAAAATATTTAAAAAGAAACAAGAATGCCAAATACTTTCCGTGTATTTTACAAATATTCGGTGAAAGTGTAAAAATATACAATAAATTCAAAAGAAAACAGCAAAGACGAATCTAAATTCCTGAACTTCTGAAAACACAAACGAGTTCATAAAGGGTAAAAATGTTTTAGTAAGTGCATTGTACCCAATTCTAAAATAAAAACAAGCTATCTAACTTTTGGTGGACTCATATAAGATTAGCTAAACGCACAAATATAAGTAGAATGGATTAATAATAATAATAATAATAATAATAATAATAATAATAATAATAATAATAATAATAATAATAATAATAATAATAATAATAATAATAATAATAAAAATAATAATAATAATAATATGCATGAAAGAAACTTTCACTTCTATTCTCTGTTCCGATAATAACAATAATAATGATATCAGAACCACTGGCCTATAACGCATAAAAGCCGTAAACCTCCTCACTATTTCATCATTAATAAGATTATCGGATTTGTACGTACTAGGGTTTAGGTTTAATAGTTTTCGGGAACACGTCTCTATAATAATATATTAAATCATATCGCTGCTAATATAATCATTTCAAAATAAAATTGCGGTTTCCTTTGGTGCTTTTCAAATATTTACTCGGGTTTCACTATGTAATACAGTGGGGAGTAGTACCTCCAGTGCACTCACACGGTGCACTGTAGGTACTACTTAATGTTTTTTGCAACGTCCCTTCCGCCCCTAGCTACAACCGCTTTCATTGCTTTTACTGTACTTCATTTCATATTTTCTTTCCTCCATCTTACTTCCCACCCTCTTCTAACAATTGTTTCAAAGTGCAACTGCGAGGTTTTCCTTGTGTTATGCCTTTTACCACTCTTCTTAATATTCCTCTATGCGCTGAACGACTTCATAGGTCCCAGCGCTAGGCCTTCCTTTCAAATTGAATATTCTGTCTGTATATACGTATCTTCTTCAGCTGATATATACATGTACAAAAGCGTGATAACGTATATAGATATTAGTAAGAGAAACATGTTTTTTACAGATAAACAACAAATTAATCGCTGCCTAATTCAACATATGAAAGAGAATCGCGAGCGAAGTGTTGTGCTTAAAGTCTTACAAGTCTCATTGTCCCTTGTATACCTCTGAAGAGACTCATCACCATGGGTTGGGTAAGCTACGTGGGCTGTCCCAGTCTTTGCATATTCCCGGTCTTGGATATAACAATCTTACCTTATTTTACAATTTCCAACACAAAAATAGCATCCAAAGTGATGATCTTGCAATGTATTTTAAATATCCGAGTTAGGAATTATACTTTTTAGTTTTATGGGAGACTTCTCAGTTCCCATCTTCAACCTTCCTCCCATATCAAGATGGATTTTTGTTCGAAAATTCATGCAGTCAAGTTAAATTGATTATAATTTGCAATAGTACTGGCACTTTCATATCATAGTGCTCTTCAGGTATATCACAGTTTCTAGAATTTGGAAGTGATATTATCTTTGCATAATTCTAATAGTCAAGATTTTATTTTTCACCGACATCTCCAATATAACAATCTAGCGTAAACATATTTTGGAGCTCCTTTGTTAAAACTACGCGTTTTGTCCCAAGGAGGCATCGTACCAAAACTGGGATTTTTATCTGCTATGTAATAGTGTCTTTAGTAAGCCACCCTTTTTAATATGTACAGTGCCTACTCATTATTCGAAAATTCTTCAAAACTGTTTTCACATTATCACAAGTGGTAATTAGTTCAAACTACGTAGAAATAGACAAAGGAAAAAAAAGTAAAAGGCGTGATTCTGTAAAGAGTGTTGATGTGAAAATTTGTCCCGAGCCTCTTTAAGGTGTACTAAATGTGCCCCTGGGACAAGCGTTTAAGGCCATCTTGTTAGCTATAAAAGAGAAGGAGGAGAGAGAGAGAGAGAGAGAGAGAGAGAGAGAGAGAGAGAGAGTAGGAAAGGTGTAGAAAAGTATAACTTGAATTGTCATAGTTTCAAACACTTTTCTTTAGATATTTTGTGTATATGGCTAAAAATATTGATTTGCTTGATATTGCATCGTTTCACTAATCAGAATAGACGAAAATTCGGTAGAACCTTGATAATTATTATCCACATTGACCCTTCTAAAACATTTAATAATTTTAACTAATACTTAGACTTTGTAATTTTAGTATTTTACATTTATCAATAAGGGAAAAGTCAAACGCCATCATTAAAGAAAAGAAACCTGAATGCATTCCTGGTTTAAGTTGAGAAATTTTAACAATGCTTATTTGTGTCATTCATATGGATGACGATTATCATTATGATTGTTATATATATCCAAGAAGGGTAAGAAAATTATACATAAATAAGAGACTGGTCTCTACAGTGGGTGAATGGGATGATAAGTTCAGGTTTTACAGATAGAAGACATTCTACTGATCCTAAGGATATATGGTTATACATATACTGATTATCAAACTACAGGAGACCATGAGGAGAATAATTTTTCAGATGACTGGTCAAAACATACAAACGGATATGACAATATATATACTAGTTGTATGAAGCTTAATTAAGAGAAGAGATGGGAACTGAATTTACCAAATCTGTGAAAGTAATTCAATAACGAAAGTTATAAGAGGCGAATTTTAGAATAAGAGCTCTACAATTCATCGATGACAGAAGCTGCAATAGGGCAATCTACTCAGAATTTCAATGGATATATATATATATATATATATATATATATATATATATATATATATATATATATATATATATATATAGATATCTTGGTATAAATACCGCATTTTCTGTAACTTTTCTCATTTATTACCTACCTGAAGAGAAGGAAGAGACAAAAGTCTCTGAAATATAGTACTTTCTTTTTATGCTTTGGCATTTTAATTAGCCCCGTATTTTTAGATGGAATTCTGTTGTAAAAATAATTTTACCAACTGGTAAAAATTTTGTTACAACGCAATTCCATCTAAAAAAAAGAGGAGCCAATAAAAATACCAAAACATAAAAAGAAAGTACTATATTTCGGAGACTGCTGTCTCTCTCTTCAGGTAGGTAATAAATGAGAAAAGTTACAGAAAATGCGGTATTTATACCAAGCGATCTATTCACAGTTAAGCCATTTTAGGTCACTTCCACTGATAATTCCTCTTTAATCCTCTTAAGCATTGGTTGAAGGAAGATTTTATCTATGATACCTGAATCCCAAACACCCTTTGAGATGCTCATTAGCTGTCTTTTTTTAATCAAGACCGACTCTATCATCTGACTTTTGTGTCGAAAGTTGCTGCTGTAGATAATACGTGACAATTCCAGTTTATTCTGTGGTTATGGTTATTTATATGGTTCGAAATAGCTGAATTCGGTTATCCATACCTAACTGGTCGTTTATGTTGTATTAATGTCTAGGGGAGTTATTTTCCTGTAAAACCAATGTAAGATTGGCCGCAGTCCAGGTATGGGATTTTGTATGCTCCTGTGTGAATGGGGATTGTCTTTTGTTGGATGTTAGTCAGGGATGTGGCTAAGGTATTTAGTTAGGTAAAGGCAAAAGGATTAGATTTTCCGAGAGTCTGGGTTACTGTTAGCTGGTCTCCTTTCCCCCTTTTTAGTAATTTTTTCTCCCAATCACACTAAATATTCGAAAGAGTTTTGTCACAAATTCAGAAAAGCACATATACCACTTCACAACACAAAACTTTTAAGCCTTGATGAGGATTCCCTACTCACAAAACTATCAGTGTAGGACGTTCTACAGTTTTGAAGGGAAAATTAACCCTCTTATTCAGATCATTTCCCATTGGCACTTGACAAAATAATAAAGTCAGTTGAATTATGTGTATCTAATAACGTATTTTCATTCGGGGAGTCATTCTATGAGTAAAAATTCTGGTGTAGTGTGGGTAGCCCTTTAAGTCCTGTTTCAGCCAATCTATACATTGAATACTTTGAACCTATAGTAATAAATACAATAAAACCCAAAAGCTTGCTGTGGATGAGTTAATAGATGAGGTAATTTCCGTGAATTCCTTTCAAAATTAAATGCATTAGTGCCCAGCATCAAATCTAAAGTTGAAGGGGAAGCAGACAACAAAATTCCTTTTCTTGATGTTTTCATAATTAGAGACACAACAGAATATAAATTTGTTGCTCAGATTTCTTGGAAAAGGAATTTGAACTAATTCGTAAGCTGCTTTCATGTTTAAGGTATCCTGACCATATAATTGAGAAAGCGATTCATTAAGCTAAAATAATTTTCTACTAATCCCCTTAAGACAAGACCAAAGAGACTCCCAACAATAAAATAAAAATTCCACACCTGAACAGGATTAAGACGGTGACCCAGACTCTTGCAAAATCTAACCCTTTTGCATTTACTTACCCAAACACCTTAGCCAAATCCCTAATTAACGACCAACAAAAGACATCCCCTAAAGAGGCGATTATGAAATCCCATGCCTGGAACTGTGACCAATAATATATCAGTTTTACAGGAAAATGAACATAACCACATAATAAACTGGAATTTGTCACATATAACTTATAGCATGAACTGTTGGTACACGAGCCAGATAATAGAATTGGCATGACTTTCAGATGTCATTGATAAAGTTTTCATTCAGCCATCGCTTAAGAGGATTAAAGAAGGATTATCAGTGGGAGTGACCTAAATTGGCTTAACTGTGGATGGATCTCTTGGTATTGATACCACCTTTTCTGTAACTTTTCTCATTCATCCACCTGAAAAGAGAGACAACAATCTCTGGAATATAGTATTTTCTCTTCATAATCTTGGATTTTTATGGGCTCCTTTTATCATATATATATAATATATTTATATATATATTATATAATATATATAGTATATATATATATTATAAGATATATATATATATGAGATATATAGATATATATATGATATATATATATATATATATATATATATGATATATATGGATATATATATATATATAGATATATATATATATATAGATATATAGAATATAGATATATGATAGATATATATATAATATATATATATATATAGATATAGATATAGATATATATATATATAGATATATAATATCTATTATATTATATATATATATCTATATAGATAGATGTATATACTATATATAGATAATATAAAAAAAACTATAGGATATAGATATATATATAGATATATATATAATATATACATATAGATAAGATGATATATATATATCATATATATAATATATATATATATATATATAGATCTATATATATATATATATGATAGATATATATATATTTATATATTATATATATATATATAGTATATATATATATATATAATATATATATATATATATTATAATATATATAATATTATATATATATATATATAGAGATATATTAATATATTATATATATATTATATATATATATATAATATATATATATTATATATATATTATTATATTATATAAATATATAAATATATATATATATATTTAATATATATATATATATATATATATATATATTAATATAATATTATATAATATATATATATATATATATATTGTTATACGATCACAAGTAACACGTGAAGATTGTATATCAAGAGCCAGCAGGAAAAATGGAAAACAGCAGTACCTAGCGCTTTCGTGTATTCTTGACACACCTCATCAGGGTACAATATATAAAGGCTAGGTACTGCTGTTTTCCATTTTTCCTGCTGGCTCTTGATATATATATATATATATATACTATATATATATATATATATATATATATATATATATATATATATATATATATATATATATATATATATATGATAATAGCATTGTCGGCGCCCAGGTCGAAGTGGGTTAATGCTGGCTCCAAATAAGCGAATACCTGAGCGCGAAAGGTATTTGAGGGTGAGAGACGGCATTAACTTATAACCTCTTGCGGTGGTGGAGTGGGTAAAAGCTACATTGACGTTCCTGGATTTGTATGGTGTCCTGGGTTCGCGCTTGGGCGCCGACAGTTCTATTATCACTAATAAAATTCCCCTTCGGTTAAGCATATATGAAAATATATTAATTCCGAGGTAGAGTGAATTAAATATTAAAGGACATTTGTAGCTCGATGTATGTATATGAATCACGGTAATGTGATATGAGTTATATATATATATATATATATATATATATATATATATATATATATATATATATATATATATATATATATATATATATATATATGTATATAATATATATTATAATATATATATATACTATATATATAGATATATTATATATATATATACTATATAGTGTGTGTGTGTGTGTGAGTGTGTGTGTGCGTGTGTGTGTGTGTCACTAAGATTCCATCATCACTCTCTCTCCACTTGAAAGCTTTAAGCTTATGATAACATCATAAAAAAGGGATAATAGCCATTATCCTCGCATTTACGACGATTCTGCTTCCGCGCGAGAATGAAAGATCTTTTTATCTCGAGAACTTTCCTAATAAAATGTAAGGTTTACTTCTTGTCCTCTCTTCCTTCCATCTCATTTGCAATGGAGACTACGTAGGATTTATATCATGCAGTAAACGTTAAGAACCTACATGGAATTTGTCGGTCATATTCACAAGTTTATGTAAATACAGCTCCTTTTTGCCAATAGAATTTATTTGTTTTCTTTTAATAGGTTTTCAAGGAAGAAAGTAGAATTTGAGTATAAAAAAAACGAATGATTTCTTTTTCTATCTTAAGATACGATTCAACCGCTCATGCTACCCAACGATAGCCTGAATAATTATATACTTTATTTATCTTTCTTATCACCAAGGTCCTGAAATTGGTATAAAGGAAGAGTTTTTCACTTTCACTCCAACATTGAGAACGTAAACTTCAATTGCAATAAACACACACACACAAATATATATATATATATATATATATATATATATATATATATATATATATATATATATATATATATATATGTGTGTGTGTGTGTGTGTATATATGTATATATATATATATATATATATATATATATATATATATATATATATATATATATATATATATATATATATATTATTGTTGTTGCCCACTTAAACTTTTGATCGTTGGTCTTTCGCTATGTTAATGAACTTTGTGCTAGTGTTAGTATTATAAAAGCTATAAAGAGCATAAAGGCTACGATATTTAGGTCATAAACTAATAATGCCTTGTCTTATAACAAATGCACTCTGATTATCAAGAAATCAGTTTTCCCATTCCTTGATTTTAATATTGTAAAAATGCGCTAACATTTCCATATATGATATTGCTGTATACGGGGTTACGAAGGAAATGTAAGATTCTAAATGAAGGGTTTGTTAATCAGAGTGTATTTGTTATAAGACAACGCATTATTAGTTTATGACCTAAATATCGTAGCTTATACTAGCACAAATTTCATTAACATACCGAAGGACCAATGATCAAACGTTTAAGTGGCCAACTTAAATATAATTTTTTCCGCCTATTACCCGATTGGTGAGGGGATTAGCTAAATCTACACAGCAGAGGGCATTGACAGGTAATGTAATTATCTAAAAAGTACTACACTCACTTCCTTGTCATGCCAAGCTATTTAGATCAAGCTTTATTGTTCCAAACTTATTATTAGGAAATGAGGCAAGGTGAAAGGAATCAAAAATGGAATTATGAATTGTTATAATTTTGATTATGATGTCATGTATATTCACCGGTCCATTTTGGAAATATATTTTAATGAAAACACCACTTTAAGGTATCCGATACAATACTAAAGAAATGAGTTAGTTATTTAGGTAATTTCGTAGTATTTAATTCCACTTCCCCATTTTATTTATTCTAGTTTAGTTATTATTCCTGTAAACCTTGTATGTTTATGCGCTTATGTGTCAGTGTCTCTCTTGCTGTTAGGTTTCATGTATCCTTTTGTAATTTGATTTTCGTTCAGAGGTTTTAGAATGTTCATTGTTAACTGGTGATATGTAAGTCATTGAATAAGGCTGGCAGTAGGTTTGCATAAATGTCATTAAAACCCTGGAAGGTTTTGTAATACCTAGAAAACTTAAACCAAAATAAATCTTATTTAGCATGCAATTTGAAAGGGAGATGAAAGAGGCTGGTGTTCGCCGTCAGTGTCATGGAATACCTTCCGAGGAGCCAAGTCGATAATTGGCTAATTTATCCTCTAATGCAGATATCTTTCGCCTTAGTTGCCAAGCAAAACTAGAAGGCCACAGGGGATTAAAGCCGCCTAGCGATGTAAAATAGGAACCTAACTATAATTACTTAAAATTGACATAAAGGATATTCAGAGTTATGTAATGAAATATGCATGCAGTGATGTAACATTAAAATTAAACAAACAATCGAATAACGATATGTTTTAAATTGGAATCTATGGAAATGTATACACAAAAAATATGGAAAACCAAATATTTTGTTGTTCAAAATTACGCATAGTTATCTCGAATGCAGCTGCAAAAAAATTACTAAGTGTAAATATGAATGAAAAGTAAATGATTCTTAATAAACAAATTCTGATAAATTAGGCCTTTTTTTAAGCTGGACACAATAATAAAAGAATTCGTAAGATAAATTGGAATTGATAACCAATGAGACCGTAATTTCTTTTAATGAAAAAATTACTAAAGTATATATATATATATATATATATATATATATATATATATATATATATATATATATATATATATATATATATATATATATATATATATATATATTTTAATGGCATAATAAAAGTTGACTTTCATCCTCTAGATTTTCAATAATAATTTCATATTTTACCATGCAAATTCTGTTCAGTATGACGAGAGTTTAAACTAAATGCAATTTTAAATATGCCATACACATCTGTTTGCATATACTTGTAAAGCTATGGAGTGGCTAGTTAAAAAACCTAACTTTGTTATATTTCCAGAATTTTGTATTTGAAAGAAGAATGCCTGTTCTGTATCATAGAATAAAAGAAAATACTTTACTGGTGATTTCCTTTAGATATTCAGAGTCAGAATTAACTGCTTAATGTGTCAGTACTCCAAAAATTTTTGTTTGCCACAGCTCATATCTGTAAATACGAGTTTTTCTTTTCTTTTCTTTTTTGAAGGTATGGATTTATCAGGAAGCACCCTTGACCCAGGCCACTGACGAATACCAAATTCGATAGAACTCATCAAGTCGGAAGAGTAAATTTAGATTCACCCTGGTG
>NC_087221.1:3466540-3476540 GCF_015104395.2 Macrobrachium nipponense | reverse complement strand
TAATCTATGGGCTAGCACATCATGCACTGTCTCTGCTGAGTTTTTCAGAGGGTATTGGGAGAACATGGACTGATATAGACCATAGTCCATTCAGTTAACTGAAGATCCCATTTCTATAGAAATTGGGATCTCCACATCACCCATTTTCCTTGTACTACTGGCCTCAGCACTGTGCTTCCCCCACGAGACCTCAGTGGCACGTACAAGTCACCTGCACCCTTTTTGTTGATTGGGTTTCCAAAAATTTCGTCGATCTCTAGGTCCCTTTGAGTAACCTGCTGGGGGAGTTTTTGTACCTGAACTTTCGGAGTTCTGGGGTGTGGGTCTAGCAACCCTCCCTTTCTGAATTGGACAAGACTACCATAAGTGCTTTGCACTTTTGCAAGCTCCACAGTATTTTACTCTGCATTTATTTTTGGTGTGCTCCTGCCTATTACAATTGAAATAATGTAACTGCTGTCCTGGATCCATAGATCCTAATTATATTCGACTCAGGCACACAATGCAGGGGAAGGGAAACTTAAATCCCTTGGTGTTAAGTTCATTGGACCAGTCCCATTAAAAAAATATGCTTTGAACTGTGGGACATTTTGATATGTGCTTCCGAACCTGAGAATAGTTTAGTTCCTCATCTGATGTAGGTTTGATCTTCTCATCAAAGCTATCTACAATGACATCTGGGACACCATGTAGAATCCTCGAAAAATGCAGCAATCTGTGCAAGTTATCAAGGGAGATATTATTACCATTACTCATGGGAATTTTTCAGTTTATGTAACAATTCTCTCTCTTGTAGAAACCTCTCAGGCCTCTGACCATGTTCCCGTGTTCCTTTCTGTCCTCAGAAATGCTTGGAGTTCAGTCCGTGACCGACATTTTATACTGAAAGCTAAGGCAGTGATGCGCTTAGTCTCCTTTACTGAAATCCAACAATTCTTTTGCCTCTCTGATTGCATCTGCATCATTTTTAATTCCCTCGGTGTTTAAAAAAAATATTATATCCTTGCTGAGAAAGAATTCCATCCACAATCCCCTGAAAAGGGGGAACTCCCGGTGCAATTGTAGTGACTTTATGAAGGAAAGTCTGATCATTTTTTATTTCTTTTGCCATTTTGTGTAGCTTAGAGAAACCCTCAGTATTTAGGATTCGACCTGATCTTACTATCATTGGAATACCAACACTATTTCCCAAATTCCTTCACAAATCACACACACACAAAACAGATATATATTCCCAAAGTTAATATTCCCTACACTCTATGAAAATAAAAAGACTATTTCTACTCTCACGATCAAGATTACCTCACCAGCTGATTCAAATGTAGGCCAGGAATATGACGAGAGATTAGCGAGAGAGGAAAAATATTGTATAAAAGAAGTGGCTTCTTCTCTCCCTTTGTCTCTTTGTTACCCAAGAATTTCTGCTGATTTCGACCAAACCTTGTGTACCCTTAGACCACAAGCTGCTAGACTGAACAGCCCTACACATCTTTTGTACTCACCACCCATCACACGCACCAACACTCACGCAAAGAAAAGCAAACTCTTCAGTGCCGTATATTCCCTTCAATAGATTAATCCCCTATAAATGCAGTTCCAGTGAATAACCTCATAATAATAAAAAAAAAAAAAACTTTGTATATTCTGCTCCACTGAAAAGAAAAAACTATGCGTGACAATTCAAATTTAAATTCTAAATTGTCCCTTTAACCCTACGAAAAAAAAAAGAAAATATCTAAATAGATAAAAATAAAACACACAAGGAATGGCACGAGATACTCTTAAACGTGTTGAGGCCACCCAGTCACTGCATTAGTGCGTATGTCTAACCGCAGATTTCTATAAACCCACGACAACACTCTTATATGCGCAATCTATCACCATGAATACTCAACACCCAGGAAAATAGTGGTAGGCACACTGTATTTATTACACACGTTATATTAAAAAGACCTAACCAACACACTTATTGAATCACCATTGCTTTCGAAGGTTTCTCAGTAGACGGATCTGCTGACCCCAGTCCAAAGCACGTCTTCTCAACAACTAATTCCTGTCCTCTAATATCTACATGATTTCCTAATTCCTGTGCATCCTGCCCCAGTTTCTCCAGAAACGTAACACATAGGCCTGTCTAACTGTCCTTTCCGACTACTATCACTATCATAAGGCCTATTTCTGAGCTTGTCAAGAAAAAAAATTAATAATAATGCTTGGTAACGTCGACTTCAAAGAACGTCTGGCACCTACCTTAGGAAAATTCTGGAACTGGCATCCCTGCTATTTTCAAAGTCATTAAATTTGGTGCTAGACCAAACTCCAAGATATCAAAAAAACGAAATTTTGTTTTATATCCCCCCAAAAGATAACATGATAAAAAGAGAAATTAATTTAAAAAACCCAAACATGAAGTGTGATCACTCCTAGGAGAGAAAGTAATTTCAAGTGATTTTTCCTCACCAGCTCCCACATTAAGACACGTCAGTTCACATAGGTATTACAATTTCCCCAAACTCAATAATGTGAACATGTCAGTCAATAAAATTCAGGATTCCCATTTTGGTGACATTGAATCCACCAGGGGAAAAGATATTATAATCTTCAGAAATAAAAACAAAAAATGGATGACCACAAAATAATGGGAATAAAAATTTTAAAAAATTCTGTATACTATATATGAGGAAAAGAAACTGATTAGAAACTCAATCTTTTTAACTGCACTTCGATGTATCCCGGAGGAACTATAAATTATTCAGTGTTCAACAAGTCTTTTATCTTTATGCCTAATTACCTTGTCCGTAGACCTTCCCTGCGCCTCCTTCACCGCAAGTAACTCAAAGAGTTTGCCATTTAATGATTCGTTCTTCACAGGAGATCTCATTATATTCCACTGTTGTGGGTCCTGATGTTCGTTCATACGAACGCACTAAATTCTTCTAGAATGTTTTTTACCCACTCCTTCATGGACATACAAACGCACACACGCGAGTGTTCCCATGATTCTGCTCGCATTCTTTCTTGACATCATGATCAGGTGACATCCGTCACATAATCCATCCGCTTGGCCAGTTTGCACACGTGCGCTCACGTCTCCACGATTTGATTGTTTCACTTTCTCAGCATCTTCCGGTCATTCACCCAAAATATTCGCTGAAGACGCGGCTCCATGCTGAACATTCCAATCGCTTTTCTGGAGAGTTCGTTGCTCTCTGCACTCAAATCCCTAATCACCTTCTATAGGGGAGGTAACATATATAGTAGTAGTAAAATGCTTGGAAAAATAAATTGGCAACTAGAATATCAGATGATATCCAAGCTTATAATAGAAAATAAACAGAAGCAAAAATAACAGAGATAAATAAAACAAGTAGAATGTGCTAATGAAGCAGTTCTAGAGAGTCAAGTTAATTGAAGCTCAAGAGGATATAAGTGTGATTAATTGAGTAAACAGGCTGATGATTTTTATACATCCGTGTATTCAAGGAAAGACTTTGGCATTAGGACACATACAGAGCTGATAACTATTTTTTCGTGGTTAAAGGAAAATAGACAGATGTCTGTCAAAAGTGGATAAGTCAATAACATTATCTGAAAAAGCAGAAAGACAATACTGTGAGGAACAGTTTTGTGACATCATGAAGAGATATGAGGGTATCATTTGATTGATATACTGGAAGCTAACGAAGACCTGAAGGTACTTACGAATGAATCCACATATTTCAAAGAACTGGCAACGGTAATAAAACTCAGGAGATTTACTGCAAATAAATGAAATTAATCTAGAATGACACCTCTTATACTAATTAGGCGTTTAACAATATAGGGTAGGAGAACTAACAAAGGTACTAAAGACAGGTGACCTGACTGAATGTGATAATATAGAAGCATTACACTTAGGTCGTTTATTCTCGACTGGAGAAAGAATTTGAAACTTTTTAACTAATTGTCCAGATATATGTAAACCTGTCTATTATAGACGAAATGTTGATGACACATTTGTATTATTCAATGAATCTTGGCAAAGTGAGATGTTTCTGGACCATATCAATAGTCAACATTAAAATATACAGTTCACCATGGAAAAAGAAAACAACAATTGTCTACCTTTTCTAGATATCAATATAAGCAGAGACAATGGTGATTTTACTACATCTGTGTATCGGAAAAAAACATACACAGGACTTACTAGCAACTACTATAGTTCATGTTTTAAGAATTTTAAACCAAACTCCATATACACTTTAGTTTATAGGGCTCTTAGATATTCTTCGAGTTGGTTTCTGTTTCATAATGAGATTTTGTTTTTAGTCACTCTTTTCTGACAGAATTCACAACCTAAAAATTTGATTTTTAAAGTAATTAACAGGCTGTTGTCACAATACTTCTCTAATCCGACGCCCTCTTATAATGTCCCAAAGAAAAATACATTTGCCACATTCCCCCTTATTTCAGACAACAAGTTTTCAACCAAGCTTAAACAAATAATTGAACAAAAATTTGGATGCCTTAAGATTCAATTGATTCCAATCAATCCACTCAAGATTGGCGCATTCTTTCTAACACAGGATAAACTGCAAACCTTCATGAAATCCAACATTATTTATAAATTCAAGTGCCCGGGATGTCCCAGTATTTATGTTGAACCTTGCCGCAGGTTACTGCAGATGAGATATTGTAACCATATGGGATACAGTTTTAAAACGGGCCAAAATGTGAGTAAACGTAGGTTGGTGTAAAATATTGGTCACTCACTCTTCTCCTTCTCCTTTGAGTGGTTTGGTGAGAACTGGGTCTTTTTTACTGTAATAATTTTTTACGTTATATTAATGTTTGTAAATAACTTTTATTTCTCTCTTAACTTTATTTTAAAAATATTTTTTGTAAATTTTAACAATTCTTATGTTATTTTTACGGCTGAAGATGCACAGAGAACATGTGCGAAACGTATGATGTGAAAAAACTGGCCTGTTTTATGTGTTTTGTGGACCCTGCTGTATGCTTTATATGTCTTCACCTGGGATCCGTATATATATATATATAGTATATATATATATATATATATATAGTATATTATATATATATATATATATATATATATATATATATATATATATATATATACAGGAAGGTGGGCATCTAGAACGCCATAGATTTGATATAAATAGGATGGAGAAAAGCCAGCGGAGCATCATACATTTATTTTCCAAATTTTCGAGACTGGGTCTCATCATTAGGGCTGTAAAATATACAAAATATACAAATTAAAAAAAGACTCAGTAGTAATATCAATAAAAATGGAACAACATAAAAGTTAAATATAATAATTTAAAAAATGAGCTAAAGAAAAAAAAAAAAACATTGAAAAATTAAAAAGTGAAGAATGCTTAAGTTAGTACCTATCTCTATGGAGTTAAAAAATTGAGTGACGTTCTTCTCTGGTTTGGAAAGGAGGACGTCAACTATGCTATAAACAGAACCATAGAAGAAGTCTGACCATTTAATGGGGGCGCAAGTTGTTTGATTGTTAACGACTCCAAAACAGAGATAGAATAGTCATTGGGCGCTTGGGTGATAATGTGAAAGTCCTTATATGAAAATTATGTTTTACATTTATTACAATGTTCTCGTATGTTAGAGAAGTCTTTCGTTTTCAAAGTACATCCCATACGGTGACTGACTCCAAGGTGAGAATCGATTCTGAATTTGAGCAATCTTTTGGTGGCTCCCACGTATTTCCCGATCTTACATTTCGGGCAAGTAAAGCAATATACCACCAAAGATCACATCAAAGCCGGAAGTTTATCTTTGTGGGAGAACAAAGAACCCAGAGTTTTAGGATTTTTAGCTATCAACTTAAGATTCACAGCCAGAAAAGTTTTCTGAATGACTTTTTGTATTTGCACCTTAAATGCGTTGGACTGAATGAAAGGTATAGAGGCATATATTATTAATTTAGGCACGTTCGGTACAAGTGGACGTGGCTGAAATTTATCATTTAAAAAGTTATTAACATATTTAAAGAATAAGGCTGTAGGATACGAAAAAAGTTTTATTTAGAAAACCCGGAGTAAAAATTGGATTTTGCTATGGAAGTTATGCCAGCTGAAGATAACGTATAAACACGGTGTAATACGCGTGGAAATACTATTTAATTTAAATGTTAGGGAACAATTGCTATAAAAGTTAGTACTTTGACCTGTGAACGTCGTTTTTTCTAAAGACTCATATTAAAACCATGTTCTGTCTTAGTAAGTAAAACATCTAAAAAAGCAAGTTGGTTGTCTTGTTCTCCCACAAAGATAAACTTCCGGCTTTGATGCGATCTTTGGTGGTATATTGTTTTACTTGCCCGAAATGTAAAATCGGGAAATACGTGGGAGCGACCAAAAGATTGCTCAAAGTCAGAATCGATTCTCATCTTGGAGTCAGTCACTGTACAGAATGTACTTTGAAAACGAAAGAATTCTCTAACATACGAGAACATTGTAATAATTGCAAAACATCATTTTCATGGAGATTTCTTAAGCGATAATGGTTTATTTTAAAATTATATTTCACTGTTTCTGTAATGGTTGACATCTGTAAGCGGGAATGTTTTCGTCCAGCTAAGTTATTACGCCGCCGCCATTCACTTGTTATGTTTCGCGTCGCCGTCTGTTATCGTCTTTGTTTCCAAATTGTGGAGGTCCATCTTGCACTTTACCTTCTGTTATGATTAGTCCTTTGATATTCTTGTATGTTTCACACTCTTGTTATATCTCGGGATCCCACCGCTGCCACCATTTTATGTCATACCCTTGCTTTTATTACTTGTTCTCAGCTGTCACAAATGCAAGGATTAGTTTACATTTATTCTTTTTTATTTTATTTGTATTGTATGACACCAATGTAAAATTGTCATTATTCCTTATAATGATTAATAGAGGGTTTTTTTTATGCTTGTAGTCTCAGTATGGTTAGAAAGACACGATGAAGTTGTTTTTCTTACTTGTTCACACTAATATAAACATACAGTAACGTTTACAAGTTATAGTTTGACTTGAGAGTAGAGATGAAGTCTTGAAGCTTGAAGTTTTCTTCTCCATGGCTTGGTGAGGCTCACCACCTCACCTCTGGAAGCTCTGCTCCTTCTCAGCTTTCTCTGCTTTTTCTGCCGACCTCTCTTCAAAGAAGTCCCTCCTTCAATAGTAGGCAGACTTCTTTTTTTTTACCGCCTTCTGGTGTTCTTAATTGGTTGATCACATCCATTGTCACACCTTCTTGGACGGAAATTAATTCTAACACCTCCTTTGATTGGGCGTGACTAATAATCTCACCAGAAATGTAATTGGTTTCTGGTGGGAGTTTGAAAAGTTTATTTAAATTATATAATGAATTCACTTTAATGGTCGCCAGTTTTCGGTAAATATCTCACTTGTTTGGGTTTTTATGAGTACCTTTGTCTCTCTCTCTCTCTCTCTCTCTCTCTCTCTCTCTCTCACTCTCTTTTTTCTATCCTTTTATTCTTTCTGTCTATCCATCTGCCTATCACTGGGTTTCTCTCTCTCTCTCACTCTTTATATCTGTCTTAATTTTCCCTAACTAACATATTATATAATATTATATATATATATATATATATATTATATATTATATATATATATATATATATATTATATATAATATATATATATATATATATATATATTATATATATATATACATATAATATATAATATATATAAATTTATATATATATATATATATATAATAGATATATATATATATATAATATATATATATATATATATAATATATATATATTATATATATATATATATATATACTATTAAAATCACAAAAGTAAGCACGTGATTTTGTTTAACAGCAAAAGCCACAGGGAAAATTTTTAAAAAAAAATGAAAGACAGAGTGCCAAGTACTTTCGTGTATTTACCACATCTTCGGGGCACAAAGTAATACAAAACGTAAAAACTATTGAGCAAGAAAGCTCTCACAAAAGCAAAGTGGAAAATAATTGTATATGTATGTACAATAAGGCCATTACAAACAGAAACAGCATTCGTCCAGATTACCCAACCGCTTAACCACCCAACAAGTCAAAAGAAAAAAAGTAATTGCCCAATGACCCAATTATTACAGAAGAGAAAAACACTGACTATGCCAACCAGTTTTTTTTATAAAACAACTGAACTCACATAGTCAGTGTTTTTCTCTTCTGTAGTAATTGGGTCATTGGGCAATTACTTTTTTTCTTTTGACTTGGGGTGTTAAGCGGTTGGGTAATCTGGACGAATGCTGTTTGTGTTTGTAATGGCCTTATTGTACATACATATACAATTATTTTCCACTTTGCTTTTGTGAGAGCTTTCTTGCTCAATAGTTTTTACGTTTGTATTACTTTGTGCCCCGAAGATGTGGTAAATACACGAAAGTACTTGGCACTCTGTCTTTTCATTTTTAAAAATTTTCCCTGTGGCTTTTGCTGATATATATATATATATATATATATATATATATATATATATATATATATATATATATATATATATATATATATATCTATATATATATATACACACACACACACACACACACACACACACACACACACCACAGCAGCCGACAAAGAGGCATATATAATTTCCATGGCAGTGTTTTCATGCGTCTCGAATTTTCATATATTCCGTACTTCGTCCTGCCTGATGACTCAAAGGGAATAATTTTGCGTCCGGAACTGGATAATGAAGAAATCAAATCAAAGCCAAGTTCACATTCGGAACTGTGAAAATATTAACCATGTGAACTGCCCTCTCAGACTTTGAGGCACTTCCAAAAAGCAACAGTATTACTGTGTTAATGAAATTTTTTTTATTGTCAACTATTAATTTTTGGGACCAGATTTTGCAGCTGACCACCAACTCGTATACTCACAAAAGTTAAAATAAAAGTATCGTTTCATTGGAGAATAGGATCTCAAAGTATATAATAATTCTATCCATCAGTTTGGTTTCCCTCGTTATGGCAATCACTAGATACTCCGTATAATATTAGTGTATCATATATCAATTCATAAACGTTTCATTTCGTGCATGTGTGAGAAAAGAGAAGCGAGAGAGAGAGAGAGAGAGAGAGAGAGAGAGAGAGAGAGAGAGAGAGAGATTTCTTCATTCTATTTCATGCCTTTCGCTTTCTTCTCATTTTGTGGCAGCATATTTTCTTTACACTTTTAATAATGTGTCATAATGAAGTACCGAGAAGTTCATTTATATACATGCAAGGCCTTAGAGCTTGGGAGTTGGGTGCGGAAACTCGGGACGTTATCTAAACCCCCAAACCCCCCACCCCATCCCCTCCCACCCTCTCACTTTCCTCCCAGTTGAGATTTAAATGATGCTTTTATTTCTTTCTTATTATCAGATTATATTATGTTGTATTAGTAATGTGAATGACAATGCTTAATTCAGTGAAAACCTTCCCATTTCAAAGGTGCTTGCTCCCATCAAGTTCAAGGCTCATTTCTATCACAAAAATTTCTTGGTGTCCTGATGATTATTACCTATATTAGGAGGAACTCGTATGAGGAATTTCTAAACTTTGAAATTATTCATTAATGTTTTCATTAGCGGGAGATAAAGAAAATCCTTTCTTAGAAAGGAATATTACAACAATCTCTGTCTCATATCATTAGTTATCAACTCTCGTCTTCAAAGTTACCCAGTCATGCCTATATGCTATGCTCGTTCTCTCTATAGGCAGATCTACAGAGGAAACAAAGGTGAAATACTTCCAAATCTTGACTTGATTAGGATTTATGCTTGGAAAACCACAACCAACCAACCATACTTGACAATTCCCTATCACAGTTTATGGGCAGATCTTACATGTCTTCGTCCTTGGGACCAACCCATGGTAACTTGCAGACCAAATGTGCATGGGTTAAACCACAGATATAGAGGGGAGAGATTGGACAGCTATAATAGCTAAAACCAGTTTGTGAC